>NC_065523.1:38898478-38923304 GCF_006386435.1 Epinephelus moara
TGTAACCACGTGTGTGTGTCGGCTAAACATAACCACGTGTGTGTCGGCTAAACATAACCACGTGTGTGTGTCGGCTAAATGTAACCACGTGTGTGTGTTGGCTAAATGTAACCATGTGTGTTGGCTAAGCGTAACCACGTGTGTGTGTTGGCTAAAAGTAACCACGTGTGTGTCGGCTAAACGTAACCACGTGTGTGTGTTGGCTAAACGTAACCACGTGTGTGTGTTGGCTAAACGTAACCATGTGTGTTGGCTAAGTGTAACCACGTGTGTGTGTCGGCTAAACGTAACCATGTGTGTGTGTCGGCTAAACGTAACCACGTGTGTGTGCTGGCTAAACGTAACCACGTGTGTGTTGGCTAACTGTAACCACGTGTGTGTGTGTTGGCTAACTGTAACCACGTGTGTGTGTGTTGGCTAAATGTAACCGTGTGTGTGTGTCGGCTAAACGTAACCACGTGTGTGTGTTGGCTAAACATAACCACGTGTGTGTGTCGGCTAAACGTAACCACGTGTGTGTGTCGGCTAAACATAACCACGTGTGTGTCGGCTAAACATAACCACTTGTGTGTGTCGGCTAAATGTAACCACGTGTGTGTGTTGGCTAAATGTAACCATGTGTGTTGGCTAAGCGTAACCACGTGTGTGTGTGTGTTGGCTAAACGTACCACGTGTGTGTGTCGGCTAAACGTAACCACGTGTGTGTGTTGGCTAAACGTAACCATGTGTGTGTGTGTCGGCTAAATGTAACCACGTGTGTGTGTGTGTTGAAGGAAAAAAACATCAGTTGGTGGTGTTGTACTGATGTAGTGCTTTTATTTTGAAAGAGACTGTATGCATTGTACTGATGTAGTGCTTTTATTTTGAAAGAGACTGTATGCAAACATGTAACAGGCTGAAGTTGACACGGCATCCCAGAACGTCAACAACCAACACACCCAGGGTACCTTGGACGTCATATGTGGACGTGGAAAGTCCATGACCAAACGTGGACATGTGACGAGGTCACAGTGAGGATGTGATGGTTTAACTTCCTCCTGAAACCTAGGACCCTACAATACCAGAGTGACGACACTTCCATTGACTCCTGTGGTATGTTGAAGTTAAGCCTCACGCGCCCTCTAGTGGGGCATGAGGGCATTAACTTTCCGACCAGAAAACCCATTCACTTACAGTAAGTCTGCTCCTATTACGGTAGATTATGCTTTTAGGTTTGCTTGACTTTGGAAACGCACAAGAATTCCTGGTCAGCAGTAATGCAGCAATACTGATGTTCAGTCACTTCTTGGTCGGATATGCAACGCGCTATCCCGCCACTAGAGGGCACGTGACCAACGTTCCACTTAAGCAATGTGTGTCGCTACTCTGGTATTGTAGGGTCCTACTGAAACCACGCACCTCGTAGCCTTCACAAGTCCATTATTATTAGGGGTTTGGGCCGGATCGGACCGTTTGATGGGTCAGTTCTGGCCCCAAAGCCGTATGTTCGACACCCCTATATCAGAGTTTATAAGCATTTATGTCTTGATCATCTCCATTTACGAAACTCTTTTTTGGTTTTCCATTAGCCAGAGTTGTGGACCGTACCTGGTTTCACTTTGACTGAGGTTTGAAGCGAGCTGAGCTGATGTCTCTGGAATCGTTTCTTACGTGACACAGGACATTCTGCACGAACCCACCTTTTGTTTCTAAGGTTATTATTTTTGGATGTTGCCTTTGAACGTGGGACGTCTGCTCGAGCCGCTGAGTTACTGGACGCCCCAAACCCGCCATTTTCAAACAGCTAAACTACCGTCAATAGCGGCGGTAGATTGTTTTATCTACACCAGATTTTGAAAAATGTCAGCCCGCAAACCTACGCCACACAGCTGGTGAAGTGCAGATGTTCCTCTGTTTGGTTGCCGATTAAAGGATTCAACCCATTTCTTCAGCCTGTTCATTTATCTATGGCACTAATTATTTAGAAATAAAGAACTGCAAACAAAATGAACTTCTAATTCCAGGCTTTTGAGGGCCCCCTCCCACCGAGGCCCTGGGTAATCAGTCCTGCTTCTCCCCTGCTTGGAGGCTGAGTCACCTTTTCGTTCACTTGAATCAAAAATTTCATGAAAGCAAACAGTTTCAAGTTTCCATTTGACAGTGCCGCAGCAGGGCTGGAAGGATTCTCAATACTCGGCCGTGTGATGTTTGTGATGCTTGGAAGAATCCTGCATTTGGCTAATGGTCGTGTTTGAACACCTTAATCCTCCGCGTCTCTCCGGTAATCTCAGCTCTCTGTCTTTAATCTCTTAATTCACTGATTTACACAGAGAGTAAAGAGACAGTGAGAGGAGGAGGATTTCCTCTCTGACTCCCAGCAGCTCTGTTTTTCTCTCTGCTTTGACTCATCTCTCGTCCCCTCTGTGTCAAACTGGGTGTGGGAAACAAACGTCAATCATTCCACATGTTGATCCTTTTCTATTCAGCCGGTCACGGTGGATTACACCTTCAGTTGTGTTTAGATAGAGAGACATGGAGACGATGTTCAAGAGTCGCATTAGAATAAATATCTGCAGTCTTGGAGGTGCAAAACAGAGATTTTATAAATATAGTATCACTTAAATTTAGTGGTATCTGATGCAGAGAGTTTAATGCTGCAGGTTTTGACATATTCACTGTCATACTGCTCGAAGAAATGAGGAATAAAGGTTCATTTATTTACCCTTTTATGTCAAACAACCTGCTCTCACTCCAAAGTCATCAAATATTGGGGCTTGGTCCGTGACTTCCGGCGTCAGACACCAATGAAAAAAGCCGTCCTTTCACATCAGAATATGATACGGATACGCCGCTATTGCTGTTGTTGTTTGATGGTGTCCGATGGCGTCAGGGGGAAACGCAACGAAAGTTAAAGGAAATGGCCACTTTAGAATGAAAACACAGACAGTACTTACTGACCCTCATGCTGACAAGAAGTCCAGTGTAGTTTTTTTAATCCACAAAACTCGTTCGGGGTATCGGAGGATAACAGCTAGCCGGAATAACAGCTACACTTGAAGTGCATGGAACCCACATTTTGAAAATGTAATAAAACTCTGCTAATGCATTTCAAAAACGTCTGAACGGCTCGTCCGTCGTAATCCAAGTGCCCTGAAGCCGCGGCATGCAAAACTGACTTGAAAAGACGTAATTTACTCCACGTTTATAGCATAATTTCTCACTGTGGTCAGTTAGCCTGCCCTGCAGGAGTGCTGTGTTTACATGGCAACTTGCGCAAGACTAGCTGATGGCTAGTTGTGGTGCTAGTTCTCGAGTCTCTTTTATTTTGAAAGAGACTGTATGCAAACTGAAAACAGACAATGCATGTAACAGGCTGAAGTTGACACGGCGTCCCAGAATGTCAACAACCAACACACCCAGGGTACCTTGGACGTCATATGTGGACGTGGAAAGTCCTTGAGCAAACGTGGACATGTGACGAGGTCACAGTGAGGATGTGTGTCCTATATGATGGCATTGATACAGCCAATAGATGGCACTAGAGGGTGGAGCTAAAAGGTTCACACAACAAGATAGGAAGTTGTAATATTGTACCTTTAAATGGAGGAAGCGACAGTGGTGGTCAGTGCAGCCATAATACACATTCCAACATGAGGATGGAGAATTCTTTTAGTTATACCACTGATTTGTTCGGTTCCACCAATATTTAAATTGTGTCATGGTCTCCTACGGTTGGTAAACTTCTTAGTTTACTTCACAGAGTGTAAAAATAACGGATGTAGCTACTGTGACATCACCCGTTGGTTTGTGGACTTCTATTTTGAAACCTTGAGTTCTGTATTTCAGCCGTCGCCATCTTGTTGTTTGGAGCCAGCAGTGACCATATTTGGGCGAGGGGTGGATCTGACTGAAGTCGAGGACACTGTCAGCAGACAGCCTGTCACTCAGAGAGGCCCCGCCCTTAATTATGCGTACCTTTAAGCCTTAATAGAATGCTAACAGGTGAGTTACCGTCGTCATAAATGTTGAAATAAGCTTTAGAGACGAAAACTGTTTTTGTACCAGGCTGTAAACATGTTTATTTCTGCTGTTTTAACATGGAGGTCTGTGGGGACTGACTCGCTCTTGGAGCCAGCCTCTAGTGGACATTAGAGGAACTGCAGTTTTTGATATTTTAGTGTCTGCATCATTTTTTAGCCTCGGAGGTTGACACTTGGTCCATACTCAAGTTATTTTACAAATTTAAATTATTTACAGTGTTCAGTCTTGGGAGAGGAGCTTTTTGTTCAGAGATTCTTTTTCATAGATTCAAACCAACAAACTTTCAGGCTGCAGACCAAAAACCCAAATTTCAGGCCGGTCAGTTCGAGGTTGTGTAACGTAGAAAAACATATCCATAAACA
Source organism: Epinephelus moara (assembly GCF_006386435.1). Lineage (NCBI taxonomy): Eukaryota > Metazoa > Chordata > Actinopteri > Perciformes > Serranidae > Epinephelus > Epinephelus moara. The sequence goes on from NC_065523.1 coordinate 38,902,861, forward strand.
TAATATGCTTCTTCTTGATGTTTGACTGTACAAATAAACTTGAGGTTCGTGGGGCCACAGAGCCTCATTAACTGGTTGTTGTTTACATACACGATGGTTAATGTATTGGCTGACCACCCAGATGGAACACACACACACACACACACACACACACAGTCAGCAGACCAGAACTTCACTGTGGAGTTGAGATCAGATCTGAGTTCACTCTTGATGTGGAGCGCTGATCCTGCTGCCTACAGCTCTGTGTGTGTGTGTGTCCCTCATGTTTCATAGAATGTAGAAACACTACCTAATTTATTAGTATTTTGTTTAAATGGTAAACGGACCACATTTATATTGTGTTTTTCTTGCCTTACACCGGGTTGAGGCTGGACATGGAAGCACCGCAAAGCGTCAGTTTTTCATGGAGCTCTGTCAACCTGCTTTTGATGATTTTCAGATGACAGCAGCGTGGCCATATCTTTGGTCGTGGCTCTAAAATGGTGACATATGACAGAGAGGTTCAAGGATGGCCGTTGTCACGGTCTGCGATCAAAGACAACCTGGGATCAAATTCTGACAGTGCGACTGCTGTCTCACCTGGCAGCTGTAGCTCCGCCTCTATTTCCCTCCACGCTTCGTCCTTTTTTACGCGATCATGGTCAGAGCTGGAGGACACATCACAAGGCTTCACAAAGTTTTCCTCACGTTTCTTTTAGCGCTTAGTTTTGCCTCCATGGCGAGCTGCTATCTGTCTGTCTATCTGCATTTCTATTGGTTGGTTGGTTGGTAGACATAGGTGGTAACAGCTAGCACACACACACACACACACACACACACACACACACACACACACACTGCAGTATATAGTGCCCACAACGCTAAAGGTTATTTTCAATTTTTTTTTTTTTTTTTACAACATTTCATAACATTTTTTCTGATAGTTTAATATTTTTTGAAGATTTCATTTACATTTTTTTAGACATTTTAATGATGTTTTTTGGACATTTTATCAACTTTTTCAGACATTTAAAAAATATTTTTTAGGATTTTTTTTGTGGACAGTCAATAATAATTTTTGGACATTTATTAACATTTTTTCACATTTAAAAAAAAATTTTTTTTTTGGACATTTTATCAACATTTTTCAGGCATTTAAAAAAAAGTTACACACAGAGGCAGACATATCGGCTGTGCACCGTCTTCACTTGCTGATTTTCAGTGTCTGTGATATTGTTCTCCTGCAGCTCTAACAGGCCTGCTCAGTGTGTGTGTGTGTGTGTGTGTGTGTGTGTGTCTGTGGTTGTTCTCGGCGCAGTGTGTCAGCAGTGGAAAGAGCTGGGGGGAAATTTTGACACTTCTCCGTCTATAAAAGAGGCTGTGAAACCTGGAAGCCTCTGCCTCCCTCCTGAGGTTACACTCAGTCTGTCTGGATTTTAAAGGCTCAGTTCACCCAAAATTTACCGCCTCACCTCTCGTTAACAGACGACTCGCTAACTGCAGACACTCCTCAGGTCTATACTGAACCTGGACAGAGCGTCCTCCACTTCTTATAGAAATATAGTAACTTTAAATGACTTTTAAAAGCTGAAGGTCTCGTCCTGCTGGTGAAACTTTTCAGCAGTGATGGAAGAATCACTCAGATCTGTAACTGAACCAATTAAATACTTCATTACGTGAAAGTCCTGCATGAACACTCAACTTGTTTACATGTGTAGTGTTTGCAAATAAATCCCCAGTTGTGGATTTTAAGTTGAATAAAACATCATATTTTCATTTCCACACGGAGCCAACAAGAATCTGTCCCCACAGATCTGTTATCACCGACAGAGTCAACAGCTGAACAGCTGGGAGAGTCGTTTCCAGTGTGTGTACCACATTATAATACAGTACAGCTGCTGTGGGTGCACACGGCTGCTGCAGTGACACAGACACTGAGCACAAAACTGCAACGGCAGGGAAATATTTTATTATTAAAGCCAGTGGAGGAAAGTGTCATTTACTGAAGTACTGTACTGTCATTAACATTCAGATTTACTATTTAAAAAAATCTAGAAAAAATCTGTTTTTTCTAGATTTTTCCAGCATCTCAATTTCATGGATTTGCCTTTTTAAAAAAATTAAAATAAATAAATAAATAAAATATTTATAATATAATAGATTATAATATAACTCATTTATTTTCTATTGGACAGGGAAGTCTCAAACGTGAGAGGTGATGACATGCAAAGGGTTGTCAGCTGGAATCAAACCCACGGTCACTGCAGCACGGACAGTGCCTTTGTACATGTGACACCTGCTCGAATCACTGAGCTGCTGGGCCCCAAATTTCTCTAGATTTTGAAATAAAAAAAGCAAGTTGATGACGCCATCTTGTGTGTTCGGACATTTACAGTATTTTCTAACATTCTAGAAACTAAATTAATTAATGGAAAAATAGCTGTCACATTAATCAACTCATATAATAATAATACTTCGTTACAGGACTTAAGTATTTTATCAATATTTACTAACATTTTTTGTGGACAATCAATCATATTTTTTTTTAGATTTATCAACATTTTTTGGACATTTTAATTTATTTTTTTTTTTTGGAGATTTATCAACTTTTTTGACATTTTTTAAAATATTTTTTGTGACATTTTATCAGTAATTTTTTAGGATTTTATGTGGACAATCTATAATAGTTTTTGGACATTTTAATGATTTTTTTTTACATTTATCAACTTTTTTTTGACATTTTAAAAAATATATAATATTTATAATATAAAAGATTTTTTTTGCCGTTATTAGACCGGACAGTCTCACATGTGAAAGGGGATGACATGCAAAGGGCTGTCTACTGGAATCAAACCCACGGTCACTGCAGCACGGACAGTGCCTTTTTACGTGTGGCACCTGCTCCAATCACTGAGCTGCTGGGCGCCCTGAATTTTTCTAGATTTCAATAATAAAACAAGCAAGTTGATGACGCCATCTTGAGTGTTCGGAAACGTACAGTATTTTCTAACATTTTAGAAACTAAATTAATCAACGGAAAAATAACGAAGATATAATAATGGAAGATAATAATACTTCGTTACAGGACTTAAGTATTTTTGGGAATTATCTGCAACACAAATGATTTTTAATGATGTTACAATGCGTAACTGTTATATGTCACAATAAATTACATTATTACCACCTCACAGGCTTTTACTGTGAAATTTAAAAAAAAACCCAGAATTTTATTGTGAAATTCTTTCAGGTAAATATCAGGAGTGGGGGAAAAAAATCGATCCAGCATTGTATCACAATATTTTTGTGTGGCAGCATCGTATCGTCACAGAGTGCCAAGTATTGATTTTTCTTTTTTTTTTAATTACATAAATCAGTGAGTGACCGTGACCCAGTAAAACCCACTGGTTGTTACTGGGTGTGAACGTCAAATTGTGGTTACTGTACTTAGTGTTACTGTAATTTGAAGCGTTCTCAGGCACAAGAGTTTCCCTCAGGATAAATGAAGTTCTATTGAATTGAATTGAAACATTAATATTAGAAATACAAGCTGGTCTAAGTGAGATGAACAAACTGAAAAAATAACCATATTAAATTAAACAGATGTTGACAAAATTCACAGTTGAAGAAAGGTAATAAATCACAATTTATTTTATGGCAGCCAAATGCAACATATTTAAAATTGCAGTTATATTGTACCGTGGGGCCTCTGGTGATTCCCACCCCGAGTGAATACAATAACTCTACAGAAGCATATGACTAAATCACAGTAATATAACTGTAAGATTACAGTACAGTAATTAGACGTACATAAACTGTGAAGTTACAGTTAAATTAAGTCATTTATGCTGTTGTATCAAAGTCATTTGCAGTAATAACACGTAATTTCACAATAATTTGCTGTAACACTTTTACTCCACGACATGTCCTAAATAAAGTGTAAACTGTCACTCCAATACATTTACCTCAAGTAGTTACTCACGAGAAAATGGAGAAGGAAGGAAAGAAGGAAGGAGGAAGGGACGGAGGAATGAAGGAGTGGGAGGGAAAACTGGGTTTTGTTCTTTAAATCCTTTAGTTGTGAAGACGACCTTATTTTTTTTCCAAGTGTAATGTGCACTCCATTTTTAAGGTGGTGTACATGTTAAGAAGACATAAACTTTATAATCCTCAAAATGCTTTGCTTTATAGTTGCAGCATTCACTTTTAAACACTAAACTACTTTTAATATCATGAAACTACTTTTGATAAATATCAGATACCTTAACACTCACTCAAGTAATACTCTGATAAGAGACTTCAACTTCTTCCATTCAGTCATTTTCTGGTCACATATGTGCACTTTAACTCCAACGTGGCGTTCAGGTACTTCATCCAACACCAGAGGTTTCCTACTTTTCCTCAAAGAGCAGTTTGTCATTTGGCCCCTCGTCATGTTTCCGATGCCTCTGAGTTCACCTCCAGACTTCTCACATGCTTCAAATCAAATCAGTTTCTTTCCAAAAACTGTTTTATTTGTGCAATATTTCACAAAAATTAAAGATTAAAGAAACAAGTACAGATTAGAGAAAAGAAAATGAGGGAAATGTGCATAAAATTGTGCAGAATAACTTGAAGTTTAAACACTGTGAGCTCATTGTCTTGTTAATACTTCTGTTCTTTTGCTAAAGTAGGATTCTGAATGCACGACTTTCACATGTAATAAATTACCTTTACACTGCTGTAGTGGTACTTTTAGTTAATTAAAGAATTTTATTCCATTATGCTTGATGAGGTGAATCACGTGCTGACATTTTTTTCTGCCACATAAAACATAAATAAATGAGTAGAAATCTACTTGGAGCACAAAGTCTGCAAAGAGTATTATTATTTTTTTGTTTTATGATGATTAACATGCAGTGATCTGTGAGCTGCGTATAATCAGGAGTTTCTCACGCAGTGCTGTCGAGTGCAGTCTGGATTTTAAAAATGTTTTTGACTTTGTTTCTACAATTAACATATTTGGTTGCGTATTTTTCAGTATTTTGAAAATAATAATCATCAGTATCTATGTTGAGATTTACAGTTAATATATTTCTGATTCGTCTGCAGAGCTGGTTATGTTATTTTATTTACAGTGTCATTTATATGTAAGAGTCAAGTCTACATGAAATGGCCAAAATACAGCCAGAAGTTTTTGAGTCTAACATCACTTTTCAAACAAGAACTTTTTTGCTTTCTGTCATAAAATCAATTAAAGAAAATCTGCGATGAAAACGATTTCCTTCCTTAAGAACATTTTACTGACGAGCGTCGTCTTTAAATCATCGAGTCATGAGCAGTTAAACATGAAACAAACGTCGGTCTCACATAACGACGTCTCTTCTCCTCAGTCAGGATCATTAAACTGTTCCTACAGCTCGTCTGTCCTCAGGTTCAAATCTAATGTTAAGTTACATAAACAGAACTGTTCAGAGCCCTTTGACTTTTAGTTAAATTCTGCTGTACATAAGAAAGTTTGTTATTTAGGTTTGTTCCATCATCTTTTCTATCTTTTCTATTCTATTTATATCACTGCAGTGTTTTGTTAAACATTTAGAAAGAAAGGAAAAGTGTAGAGGTGAATTTGTTTGAGGAATAAATATGAATAAAAATGTCCTAAAATACAAAGTTTGTACATTTGTATATTTGAATGAAATGTCAGATGAGTTAAAAATAATTTACATTCTGTGAGATACTCGGAGTTGGAATCAGCAGAGGCCCCACGATACGATATTATCTTAAACGTGTGGCGATAAAATATATAACCTTTTTTCAAACTGCAAAATTGCAAATTATGTTCGAAGTTCCATCTGGGTGTTTTTTAAACGTAAACGTTCTCGGGATGCATGACAATACCGGCATGCCATCAGTATCGGCTAACGTGCTTTTTCTTATTTAGCAAAATGAATAAATATTACATACATTAAAAAGTGTATTTAATGTCTCCATCTGCTGGTGGGCCGTCACCATAAGAGTTTACATGTATAATATGATCTTAATTCCACTACAGAAGAGACTGATGAAAAAAAGTGTATATATATATATATATATATCGGTTCACATGAGTTGTACCTGTCTGGTTTGGTGATTGTGACGTAGGAAAGTTAAATAGTTCTCTTCACAGAAAGGACGAGGAAGAAAGCGAGGAGTATCTTGGCAGATAGCTCCCAACTTCTCTTTGGTCAGTTTGAGCTCTTGAGCTCCATGAGGCGCTACAGAGTCCCTCTGGTGACCAAAAATATATTCAAGAAGTGCTTCGTCCCGTGCCGTCAGTGTTCTTAACTCTAATGTGACTGATGAGTTTTAAACCACAGACAGACGATCAGCTGATTGAAGTGTTTCGTAATGGTTTTATATGTTTGTTTTACTGACTGTTTGTCTGCTTTTTACTATGTTGTCCTTCGTTTTGGTGAGCCGAAGACAAATTTCCACTCATGGTGAATACCAGAGACATATTCTATTCTATTCTAGTCTATTCTATTCCATTCTAGTCTATTCTAGTCTATTCTATTCCATTCTAGTCTATTCTAGTCTATTCTATTCTAGTCTATTCTATTCTACATATCAGTTATATTGTGCACCTTTAAAACTTCTTGTACTCCACCCCCATTTTGTAGCAAAAACACCTAAAATGACATACCCAAATTAAAATGTCTGTAGCTTCTGAACCGCTCTGACTACATGCATGCATGAGGTCTTGCCAGAAAGAAAACTCTCTGAAGTTTCTTGTGAAAGTGTCAGAAACACTCTAGGTGATACAGAGACAGAGTAATGGGCCTCTGAAGTCAGTAAAAAGTTGAAGATTTTGCCTAAAATAAAATAAAAAATGTGTTTCAGGATGAATAACTGTCTGTGGCTTCATCTGAGCAGGTAAATGACACTGTGGGGCTGTAGGCACACTATCAATGAACACTTGTTTCAAATTTGAAGAAGACTGCTCAAAGTATGACCATTCTACAGTGTTTTTACCATGAAAAGATCCAGGCGGAGCTCCAAATGACAAGTCGGTCACTCTGCTTCAAAACAGTACTATCAGTGATCAAACAACACTCAGCCAGCTTCAAACATTGTACCTTATTGAAATCAGGTGTGATTATGATAGCTGATGTTGTTTATGACACAGAAACACCATAAAATATCACCAAATAAAGCCATATGAAACGTGAAAGTTATGATCCCACTTTCTAGACGGTATATCTCAGCCAAAAATAGTGGTAGGAGTGAGACTCTTACCTTTTATAAAACAGCTAAGTCCCCGCTAACAGCTCCACATAAGATCGCGAGTAATCCTTTAACTTTTCCCGTCGAAAAACGGCATGACATGACTTGTCACCACTCATAGTGATTTTGGACTCTGTGTGTTTAGGCTGCTCTGGTGCGAAATACATAATAAATAAAAGAAAATACCAAACATCACATGGTTTGATGACGTAGTGCGCCTGGGAGATACCATTTAACAGAGGAGGGAGGGGAGCGAGGACGTCGGCGTCCTGGCGGAGTTAGAGATGTTAAAAAAGTTCCGTTACCAGGGCCAAACAGCATCGTCTCGTGTGCCTCCACCATGTGACAAAGCCACTGTGGCCTTCAGTGACGCACTGGGTCAAAGGGCACCACGGAGCGTGATTTACCAGGGTTAATTTTTTAAATGCATTTGTTTTTCTGTCATTAATTAATTGGAATTAATGTGTTATTTTGTCAGCCCTTTGTATCTCAGTCCATATGGACCTGGGTTGGGAACTGGAGGGTCACTCCAGTATGGAGCATGTGTGTGTATTTCAGGTGTGTGTATGACAACCGAGTGAGAAACTGAATTTGCCCTCTGGGATTAATAAAGTAAATCTTCTTCTCCTTCTTAAATACTATATTTAATTATAAGGTATCACATCAGAGACAAACATCTGTAAACATGTTTGACTGTTGGAAAAAAAAATAAAGACAACTGACATGCAGTGAAAAAATTATGGATTAGTCTCGCTTGGAAAAATATTTATCAAACAGAATTGATACTGGAAAACACCTACAAGCCCACAGCTGTATTTTATATTTCTACTCACGACCTTCAAAATGTGTTAAAATATATATTTTACTTGTTCCTGAACTGGTCTCTCGACCTGGTGCAGGTGGTGAGATGCGGAGGGAGGAGCACAGCATGTGCTAACGCGCCGCTCTCAGCACAGACAATAATAATAACAACAACAAAGTGCAGCGCTGAGCCGAGCGGGCCCCCTTCAACCGTTTCCAAATGTCATTCCAGGCCTGCGTGTAATGAGCCTCAGTGCAGAGTTGAATGGTTGGTAATTGCTGAACAGGGGAAATGGTTTGTCACCATAGCTTCCTTTAGTTTCTCAGCTTCCTCTGAGTGTGTGTGTTAGAGTGTGTGTGTGTGTGTGTGTGTGTGTGTGTGTGTGTGTGTGTGTGTGTGTGGACATCTGTCCTTCGGCATGTCTGACTTGTGTCCCCAGACTCCCGACTGTCTGCACGCTGCTGGGAGTTGGACTCTGGAGGTGACCCCTGAATGATGAGATCGGGGCGTTAGATGTCTGGTTGGGGCGCAGGTGGCGAGGCAGATATGTTTTTGGATAAGGAGGAAGAGGAAGGAAGAATGTGTGGGAGGAAATACAGGAAGTGAAGAGACAGAGTGGTATTTGTTGTTTGTGCTTAATGTATTCATCAGTGTTACAGCTTACAACTGGAAAAACGAGTCTACAGCCGTGTCAGCGGTCATGTGAGGCCGGACTCAGTGTCACCAGATAAACAGAGATCTGTGTGGGTACATGAGACCCTAAAAAAGAGGGTGAACTTCGAGGGCTGTGATCACGTGACCAATGTGCTGACAGCAGTCAACAAGGACGCAGGTGGATGGGTCACAAAAAAATGGACTTTCCCCTGGAGTCACATGTTCGGATCCACGTGAACTCTGAGTGAATTTCGAGTCACTTTAAAGTACATCCTCACCATGTTTCTTTTCCTAAAGCTAACCTTCGTAACTTTACGTTAATTACGTAACTGTGCTCTAAGGACGTAACATCATTTGTGGGGTGCAAATTCGTAGGGTATCATATGAACCGTTCTATGAGAATACGTTGCAGGAGGTGAATACAGTGTTTTTATGCCTCTGCGCTGCCGACAGCCGTGACTGAAGGCATTATGTTTTTAGTTTTCTGTTGGTCTGTGCTATTCTCATGAACGCAGTATCTCAAGAACACCTTGAGGAAATTTCTTCAAATTTGGTATGAACGTCTACTTGAACTCTACAGTAAACTAACTAGATTTTGGTGGTCAAAGGTCACTGTGACCTTGTGTCCGTCCAATGCTCGTCAATGCGGTATCTCAAGAACCCTTTTCAAGTCGGGCACAACTTTCCATTTGGACTCAAAGATGGACGGATTAGAATTAGTGGTCGAAGATCACTGTGACCTCACAAAACATGCTTTTGGCCAAAAAATCAAGAGTGCGGTTACATGATGGCTTCTCATTCAGAATGAAATCATTTGGAATTAAAGTCTTTCCAGGTAGACCGGAGGGTCGCCTGTTCGAGTCCCCGTCTGGACCAAAATATGGAGTGTGGACTGGTGGCTGGAGAGGTGCCAGTTCACCTCCTGGGCACTGCCGAGGTGCCCTTGAGCAAGGCACCGAACCCCCCAACCGCTCGGGGCGCCTGACCAAGGGCAGCCCCCTCACTCTGACATCTCTCCACTTTGTGCATGTATAGGTCCAGTTTGTGCATGTGTGTGTCTTTCAGACCTGTGTGTAATTGACAAGCAAGAGTGAAAACATTGAATTTCCCCTCAGGGGGATTAATAAAGTAAATAAATTTAAACTTAAACTTTACATGGGAAATATTCATTCTGAATGAGGGTTTACACAGAGATCAGTTTAATCGCCTTTATTCGAGTTAACACAAGGTTTGGGGCAGGGAAGATTTCTGATTGGATAGGCGGCGGGGCGGATGTTATGTGTTTACGTTTACTGGAAGAAAACACTGTAGTCCTCGCTCCGGATAACAAGATGCTTGACGCCGCCGTTCTTAGTGCCTTTTTCGGGCTTGTTTTGCTTATATTCTTGAAGCAGCAGTACGACAACAACCTTGTTCTGCTAATGCTTCGTCTGTTGAGGAGGAGAAGGGAGGTAGAAGGTCGAAGAAGGGAGATAGAAGACTGTGCTGTGGCGAATGGAAACCGGCGAGTGCAACGAGTCCGACTGCTCTATCTCAGCCTGTTGCTATGCGCGCTATATACGTCATCATGCCAGAAGGGCAAGGAAACAAGCATGTGCAGAAAGACCGGAATGAACATAAAGAGGAATGAGTGTATACAAGTGCGAGAAATTCTTTCATTCAGAATTAGAAACGGAATATTCCAGCCCCTTACATCGGATTGAATTTTCAATCACATTGGCCATTTTCATTCTGAATGAAAAGGGAATTAAACTGTCCATGTGAACACACTCAGTGTCTTCAATTGAAAGACAAAAAAACAAAGGCAGGGGGCAGCAGGAGGACCGTCCCACACGGATGTAATAGAATTGCGCTTTCAACATAATTTTAGAAATGTTGTTACCTTGGTTAGCTGGAAATGGTCCTGGAAGTAGATCCGTGTGCAGTTAGCAACAAAAGCTAATCCAGAACTTCTGTGTTTACTTTTGGTCAGACTCAGAGACAAGCATTTGTAACCACTTACGTAAAACTAAAATTCATTTTGAAACCTTAAGGAGGCTCACACTGCCTGCCCAAGTATGTGTTTGTACAAGTCGTACTTCCTGGATCTTTAAAATGGATCAATTTAACTTCAGATGTTTTGGGACTGGAAATTTTGAAACCATGATACTCAACCATTTGGAAAAGTCTCCTAACTGTTGTTTAAAAAGACAATCTCCATCAGGTCGCAGCCATTTTGTAGGCAGAGCCAGTTGAACTCTGTTTCTGCTCCCTCTGAACAGCAGATCACCACCTGTTCACCCTCAACACACCCTCCTCCTTCTTCTCACACACACACACTCAGAGAGAAAAGAGTCAATGACCCTGACCTGCGATTATGATGCCTGTAGCGTTCACCTGCAACTCGGCTCCAGACACACACACACACACACACACACACACACACACACACACACACGCACACACACACACACATACAGGCAGCGGCTGCAGAGACCCAGCAGACCTCTGACCTGTGCAGGAACACACAGGGCCAGATGTGGTGGCAAAACTCTCTCTCATGCGCACACACACATTTTATCAGCTATAACTAGTTAGATAACAGGGCTGTAAATTACTAGTTTCATCACGATACAATATTTGTCGATATTACACAGTCTGCTATGATTTCAGTTTTGATGTGATTCAGGCTCCTGCGATTGATATGAGACGGTACAACCACTTCTTTTTTTTGTTTTTGGCCTTGAAAGATAAAAACAACACATGGGAACTGGTTAAGTGCAAATTGGTTGTGTATAAACCCTTTTACTGTTAGTAAACAGTGTGAGGTTTTTTGGTGGGCGGGGCTTAGCTGGAGGCGAAGACAGTTCTCCACAGACATTAGCTAGCACATTGTGTTGTCTTGTTTTAGACGATGGAGGAAGATGATGTGAGTGGTGCGTTCAGAAACACATTCTGAGTGTGGGAGCGCACTCTGACACAAACTGGAGCGTTGATAAATTGGGAGCGCTGTCTGAATGTAGCGTTGGGTTATCCAGAGCAGCGCACTCTCAGAGTGGCAGAGCGCACTCTGGACACTCTGTCTGTGGAGACGGAGCAGCAGAGCGCCGAGCGGAGTGAATGTGTGATTAACTTAACCGTTGGTTCATTCATGTAGAAATATAACGCTCCGTTTCTTCCACCAACAGGGCTCTCATTTTAGTGTAGAGCGTCAGACTGAATTTACCAACGCACCATGTCAGGTCACTCACTCTCCGGGACCGCCAGTGTTACTTGAATAAGTAAACACTGACCAACGGGACCAGACTGGCCGACCCGTATGCTCTCACTCAGTGGATGGATGATGTCACAGGAAGCCAATCTTACAAAGGAGGACCACACTTGTTTGTTTTGCTATGGAAGCTAACGTTAGCTAATGTGCTAAAAAGTTAGCGTTCCAGAGAAATCCAATATTCCTCTTAATCCCTCCCCAGTTTCTGATGAGGTGGACATGATAACCCTTAATACACATAACCTTATTCATCCCTACAACAGGAAATACTTTTTCCCTAACCTGATATGAAGTGTGCGCTGCACATGTGAGCATTTTTGATGATGGCCTCCGTCCAGTCCTTTGGTCTTATCACATTTAACCATAGTTTTTTGGCTCAGTACCTGAGGCTGCTGACCGTAGGTGAGGGCTGGAACGTAGAGCGAGTGGTAGGCTACATCACCACAACAGTCCAGTACAACATCAACATCACTGCTGGGAGTCTCCATTATCATAAACATACATATACATAATGTATACTCATTTCATACTTTGAAACTTTTCAGTTGTCCCAAATCAAACTGGACGTGTAATATGAGACCTACATGGTAACAGTGTGTGTAGCAGTGCAGCAGAGTTCTGTGCATATTTGCAGCTCATGGATAACTTTACTGTACGTGTGGAGTTTTTACTGCGTGTCCCGTGGGTCGTAAACCAAACACCCTTTTTTTCTTTCTTACAAATATACATTGATGTGTTTGGCATGTGCCTGATCTGTTTGATTTTCTTTGGGGGAAACTGTTCGACTGAATGTAAAGCGGCGCAGACACTGGAGACGGCAGCGCGGGCTAAAGTACTCTTTCAACAACGTCACTTTTGATCAGATATGACATGGAAATTGCTCTTTACAAAATCGCCGCCCGGGCAAAGAGTTCATTACAATACCACAACTCTGTTCTAAGGTTAAATATTTCTCTTCTCCCGTCGTTGCTCCTCTTCACAAACCCGTCTCCTGTTTCACATAACCACCCACACACACACACACACACACACACACACACACACACACATGAAGCCATTAATGTGGGAACCTATCACAGCGTCATACCTTTATAATTCACGTCTGAAGACTTATTTTCTATCAGTGTTGTTTCTTTGTTTACAGATTCAGAGGGTTGAAAACAGAGGAAAAGTTTGACTTACTGGCTTTTTCTGGAGCTTTCAACCACATCATACAACATTCAAAGACCCGACGTGTTAGAAAAGCTTTTAACTGCCTTCGCATCTTCGACATAGAACCAAACAAACAGCATCATGCCACGCAATGTGATTTTAGACAGCAGTATGGGGGAGGCAAAAGAGTCGTGACATGTAACACAACAGCGTCGCCCTTTAATGTGACACACGCATCAGCAGCCCTTTATAAACATTAACAATGACATCACATATCAATAACATCATGTAGCGTCTTTGTCATATGGAGGCTGATCTCGTCCTCTGCTCGGAGGGTTAGGAGCTTCTGGACCTCACTGTTTTCACTGTTTGTGGACATTTTGGTCGCTGTGTTTTTTCTTCGAGTTAGCTGCTAACGGCTAACAACTATTTTTTTAAAGCTCCTGCAGTGGCTGGCTGTCTCTTTTACACAGGCATCATTTCAGTGCTGTTACTGGCTTACGCACCGTTCAGACCAAAGATTTACGACGAGACGAGTTGGAACAAACACCTACTGTCAACGACTCCGTTCTGTAATATTGTAAAAAAGCTGCTGGTTCACATGAAGTGACAATGATGAGACGGTGTACATGTCCTTACAAGGGTACAGCTTTCACAGTTCCAGAGGAAAATGATCATCGACCGCCAAACTCCTCACAAGATCAGAAAACTTCCGGCTGACGTTCAACAGATGAGACGCAGCTCTGAAGGACCATTAGCAGGTGTCCTCCTGGTGAATGGTCAGTGTCTGCCCAGTTAGCTTGAGCTGAAGTGGGATTCACACTTCTGCGTTAAATCGACACCGTACCTACGCCGTAGCCTGACGTGCACCTCCCCAGATATGTAACTAAAATTCACGGCGACGCAGACTTCCTGTCTATTTTTATAAGATGAAAACCATTTCCTTCAGTAAATTATAGCCTATTTTATATTGTAATTCATTCCCATATATGCTCCTTACCCCCAAATTCCACCAGATGCGCGTTGGTTGCGTCTGCGCTCCGGAATGGCAGCAGAGCTGATCCGTTTCAATTCTAGTCAATGTGTGTGTTTCCACCGGCTGCAGCTGTGCTGCGTTCCGGCTCCGTCTCAGCTGCGGCGCTCCGGAGCCCTCCGCAACAGATACGCAGGACTTCTATTTCTGTTGGACGCCGGAGCACAACGCAACAATTCAGCACAGAGCAGATCGTGTGGTGCAGGAAGTCGTGCACAGAAACAAAACATCCGGTTAATTTTCAAAATAAAATACGCAGTGTTCACGGCGGATCATATTTCCCTGCACTACACCTTGAAAACGTCATAATGGACGGAGGCAGGCCTGAAGTCAACAGGTCAGAGGTTTTCAGACGTCATTTCACCCCGTTGACACCATGGACGAGGAGATGTTAATCATGGAGGTGCACCCAGATGTCTTCCTACTACTCCTCTGGTTTTGTGGTTCTGTTTATAGAAACGACATCTTGTTATATCGCGTTATATGCAAGATCTCGTGGGTCCTAGTGACTCCCACTGTCCGGCGGAGCTGCACCGCTCCGCACAGCAAACGCAGCCCGTGGGTGTTGACGGACGGCGGAGCACGCAGCGGATAACCAGCTCAGCCGTTCTGCAACGGACACGCATCCAGTGGAATTCCGGCGTCAGAGTGATCACAGCTCCAGTTTAGAGTCGTTTACCAACTGTGAACTTGTTATCGTGACCACCACAGAAGGCCCGCCTCTCAGATCATCCCATTGGACAATGGGGAAACAGCTGAGATCACATGGAGCGCTTTTCTGCTCTGAGTTGAAGTTTTTGCAACTCGAGAAGTTCAGAGCGCTCCGCAACGTATAAAGCTGCTAAAGCGCTCTCTGTGTGATTGGGGCCTAAAGGAGAATTTTCCTTTAAATTATCTACGGTGAAGAGTTTGTTTTAATGTTGAGTTTTCAGTTGATCTGAGGAGGTGACAAGTTTTATTTGAAATGTTGGCTTGCTCCTTTTGGGCTACAAACAAAACTAAAACACCTTTTTCTTCTGATTCAGGTTCAAGGCTGCTATTTTTAGTGCCAAGTCCAAGAAGGCCGACCCCTGTCCTTTGTGGGCCGGGGTCAGGTGTCAGGGGTCAGATGTCAGCGGGCTGAAATGACAGTTTATTTTTAGTGCAAACAAGTCGGCTATTTAAGGCTCCATAAAGAGGCTGGTCAGATAATTATACCACCGGTTGGTCGGCTGCCATTTATCCACCCACCCTACCGGTCAATTGCAGCCATATGTGGACAGACTAGGGGGTCTGCCCCGCTGCCACCATCTGTGTGTGTGTGTGTGTGTGTGTGTGTGCATTAATGTTCTCCTGCGTGAATGTTGGCATCTTTCCTGTGCTGTAAATGAACACCACTTCATATCTGCCTGTGTGTATCTGTCTGTGTAAATGGAACCATGTCTCATGTGTAACTTGGTACATGTGTGTGTGTGTGTGTGTGTGGTTTCTCTGCATAAATGTTAGTGTCTCCCAGTTGCTCTGTTGTTAGTGCGGCTTCAGCTAACCCTCTCTTCAATTTGCCTCCAAAACTCAAAACACGCTGTCCGCCCTCGTGCAGCCGTCGTCCCGGCGTGGAGAGACTCAAATCAAACCGAGTCCCTCTGAAACATTGTTTACGCCGCGCCCTCTCAAACCACCCAGATGCTGCGCTGACGATGACAGTTTACAGTGTGCTACAGCGAGGTAGTGTGGACGAAGAGACAAATGTCCTCTAGTGTGACTGAGTCTGACGACCACATGAAAGAGGGGAACAACTTCAGCATGTCACGCTGCGCTCAGGGGCTCCTCGGGAGTTCCCATTTCCAGAGTTGGGAAGTCGTTCATCCGACTTCCATGTGGAAACAACATGGATGCCAGAAAGCTGTATCTTACTGCTCAGAGTGTTTAATGTCCCAGTGAACATTCAGGTTGCTTTTAGATCAGTGTTTGAACACAGAACTAAATCAGAACCAGCAGGAGCACAAATTATTCACACAGAGCAGACTGTGTTTACTGGAGATGAGCAATATATAGTTCGATTGATAAATTCTTGGCTGATGATGGGAAATATTAACTATTCCGGAAACTGAAGTATAGATAGATCGATAGATTTTATTGTCACTCCCAGCAGCAACAGAAATTCTTCTTTGATAAGCCTCGACAACACACACCATTCACATTTAAAACACATGAAACAGGCACATGAAAAGAGGGACTGTTAAACAGCAGCTGATAATATGAAGCGTATTTTCTTATCAAGAGCAGCGCCTACACACCTCGACACAGCGGGTGGTGGTAGACCTTTAAATTTGGTTTGTGAGCCATTAATAAAAACAAAGGAGAAGAAGAAGAAGTGCAGCACGCTGAGGGCCTTTCCCCCGACCACCCCTACACCCTCTCCCTGCCCACTTTCACTCCCTTTTGGCGTTCACGTGGAGGCTCCGCCACATTAAGTGCCGTCCCAAACCAACTAGTGAGGAGAGATGGGCAAAAATACATCAAAATATATTTTGATACAAAATACCCCTCAAATAAATGTATCAAAATAAAATACATGTATTTTGTATTTTCAAATACAGAAAATACTTTTTTCTCTCTTTTTAGCAGCGACCCGCAGCTCTATAGGTCACTCTGACGGTCGGTCCACAAAGCTTTTTGTGAATAACTCAAAAAGTCCTTGACAGCTAGAGACCATGAGTAACTATACCAGAAAGAACAACCATGATTCGTCCATTAATGCGTGATAGAAGCAAATTTGGTCGCAGCTGTTGTAAATTTGCGCTTGTTTTCTCACAATTTGGTGTAGACTACCCTAAAATATTATTTATTGATTCAGGTTTAGATTCAGACAACTTTATTGTGAGGCAATTAATTTGTAGCAGACTCATCCCAAGCATCAACCACAACAACATACAGTTTCCTATGTTATGCACAGTCCAGTAAAACAGACCACGAGGTCACTGAAGGGCACATTGAATGGCCCAACTTTAAAAAAACATACAGATGAAAATATTAAGAAAAAAAATTAGTAAAAAATATTGTTACATCCAATATTATAAGAATGTGTAGCCTATTATTTTTGTTTTTTGATTCGTGGAGAAAGTATTCTGAGTATTTTAAATACAAAATTACTACACTCAAAAGTATTTTGTTACAAATTACATTTGCTTTTTATCAGCCTTATCAAAAACAAATTACAAAATACTCAGATGTAATTGAAATACGTATTTTAAATACAAGTAATAGAAATACTGCCCATCCCTGCTAGTGAGGAGTAGAAGTGAGCTATAAAACCTGACAGAGAGCTGCACCGATGCAGATTTAATGACCACGTGCAACGCAGAACTGTGTTTGTCATGGAAGACGCTCCATACTAATAAAATTCCGCAGTGACCCTTACAATCATAACCTACTCAAACTAAGATGGACATTCAATATTGTATTTAACATTTACATTGTACAAAGGATAAAATATAACCTTCTCTAGTCTAGGGAAAATTCCCAAACTTCCTGATGTTCCCACGCCTGATGTACAAGATAAGCTTTACAGTTACACATCACAGAGACATTTACAGGCATGTTTGCAGAGCTGTATTCCAACTTTCGCCCTAAAGGTTTCTCATCAAAGAGTAGTTCGTCTCCACATGAAAATCTCTCTCCTTTGCCAAAATTTAATTATGTCAACATATAATTATTGAAGAAAGCAAACACAGAAAACAACCAAACAAGAATAACAATGGAAAATACCGAGTGAACACACACAAACACTCACAGTCACATAAAACTCCCCAGAATACCAGAGTCAGTTGCATGAACAAACTCCCAGGAGAGCTGAGTCACATCTCAGGTTGTTTCATCGCTGGGCTTCTTTCTCTCTCGCAGACTTTCTTTCCTTCCGCTGGTTTGTTTCTCTGTTTCACTCTCTTGTTTCTCTCAGGTTGTTAGTCACGACTCTTGCAGCTAAAACTATCGCTTTTGGCTCCAGGTATGAATCAACACACACTTATATCACAACTCATACGGCAGAGATACACGTTCAGCAGGGTCCGAGGCAGATTCAATACCCAGAGTCGCTCTGCTGTGTCTCCGCTCCAACATACGCTCACTAGAATTTTAACTAAGACACGACATGGGTCACACATGACACCAGTGTTGGTCACTCTACGTTGGCTACTGATTGCAGAATTTTTAAAAAAAAAAGCAAAGCTGAGTGATTGTTTCCTCTGAGCCACGGTGACATCACTGAGGTCTCCTGACCAAGGTTTTCTGACTGTCCTGAAATTTCAGCTGAAAACTGAAGGTGACTTTTGTGGCTCCGTCTCTCTGCTATAATAAATGCAGAGACAGTGAGAAGTTTAATATCTGGCTGGAATTTCCTCATAATGGCCTTGTAAAATTTTGTTTGTATATTTCTGAATGAAAAGCTAGAACATTCTTGTTGCAGCAGAGAGGTGAGGCGTCGTACACATGCTGCAATTTTTGTTCCCCAGAATTAATTGATTTCAATGTAGATGCGTGGTATGCTCACTTTAACGCCAGAGCGACACTGTCGTGGTGCGGATGCATTCCAAATATCAGTGTGTGATAAATATGGAGGAGAAGTTGATCATGTTAGTGCAGAGCTGTCAGAGCGTCACATCTGTCCCACACACACACAGGAAGTAGATCAGCTCTGACCTCAGGGTTTCTGTTAAATAGGCTGTGATACAGTGCTTGCTTAGCAACCTCAGACGCAACCTGCCGCTGCACTCTTGAAAGCTGGCACAGAAAAGGCACAAGAGTAGCATCCAGCGCCTGACCTGGTGTTTTCCAGCTGGTTTTCCTCCTCTGCTCCCATAACATGTGGAGTGCCCCAAGGCTCCATTCTAGGTCCAGTACTCTTTGCTTTATACATGATTCCTTTAGGCCCAGTCTTTCAAAAACACAACATTTCATACCACTGCTGCGCTGATGACACCCAGTTATATATCCCTCTTGAATCTGGTGACAACAACAGCTCAGTTCAGTCCCTCCTTGAGTGTGAAACTCAACAACAACAGTAAAACCAAAGTGGTCCAATTCGGTCCCTCAAACACCACCGGGGACATTGCTCACCATCCAGGGTCCCTGGCGCCCAGCCTTCATTCCCAAGCCAGAAATCTTGGTGTCATATTTGATTCATCACTCAAATTTGAAAAACAAATCCACGCTGTGGTCAAAGGTTGCTTTTTCCAACTCAGAAATATCACCAAGTCAAACCTTTCCTCTCACTTACCGATCTGAAAACCATCACTAATGCCCTAATTTCTTCTTGCCTCAATTATTGCAACTCACTTTATTTCGGCATCAACCAGTCTTCTCTGTCCCGTCTGTAGCTGGTGCAGAATGCTGCTACCAGACTAATAACCGGCACAAAAAGAGCACAAGACCTCTCAGATCCTCAGACTGTTTCTACATTTAGAAATCTTGTGGATTTTTATTTTGTATGTATGTGATGAAAACACATATATTTTAATGATACAATTTCA
The DNA here is from genome assembly GCF_006386435.1 of Epinephelus moara. Classification (NCBI taxonomy): domain Eukaryota; kingdom Metazoa; phylum Chordata; class Actinopteri; order Perciformes; family Serranidae; genus Epinephelus; species Epinephelus moara. The sequence goes on from NC_065523.1 coordinate 38,922,477, forward strand.
ATACTTTTATTGATTGACCTACATGTGCTTTTAGCTCAGGTTGTACAGATTTTAGGGAGATGAAGCACTGAAGAGACTCTAAGGAATAAAATCACAATAAGCAAAAATACCAACGAAGGGGATTTTGGGCTGTTTTTGTTGCAGAGTTCAAAGGGTTAATGTCTTTTATTTTCTTTTTCTCAGTGTTTACTGACTTACTTATTAATATGATGATGATGATTAATATTATAATTATTTACAACAGTAAAGTCTTTTGTCCTTCTTTGCACCAAACCTTAAAATGAGAAACTCCCTGGGTGTGTTCCTCTTTGTTTTGTCACTGCACCGAAGGCGAACACAGAAACTTATTTAGTAGCACATTTACAGTTGACTGATCGCAGGGTTGGGTCTCTGATCTGTGAAGCATGTCGATGTGTCAAACAGGGAACCCAAACTTCCCTGTGCAGGACGCTGAGGACTGGCTGAACAGATGGCTGCTGGTGGAGGAGGTGAAACTGTGTTTGCATGCAGCACACAGAGGTCAGTCAGTCAGTCAGTCAGTGAAACTCACTGGGGGAAATCAGTGTGGTTTGCATAGTCAGCACTATTGTGGAAGAGAGCGGTGCGTTACCTGCTTCAGGGGGAAATATAAAGTCTCTATAGAGGGTCTGAGCCTGATACTTTACTTTGATTTGATTCCTCCTGGTGCAGAGGGCCCTGGGTTCCTCCTGGTGCAGAGGGCCCTTGGTTCCTCCTGGTGCAGAGGGCCCTTGGTTCCTCCTGGTGCAGTGGGCCCTGGGTTCCTCCTGGTGCAGAGGGCCCTGGGTTCCTCCTGGTGCAGAGGGCCCT
>NC_065523.1:38925235-38928904 GCF_006386435.1 Epinephelus moara
GCTACAAATAGTAATGAGGCTAAAAACAGAGTTCAAATGAGGTTTTTCCAAACAACTTTTTATGTCGGGGCTTCAGGACACTTGGATCACTACGGACGAGCAGTATGGAGATATTTTGTGGTTTCAATTATGTGTTTTTGGACGTTTGAATCTGGGGCGCCGTCAGCCTCCATTAGGTGGAGTTGTGTTGCTACCTCCTCTCCCCTTGGATCTCTGCAAGTGATGTGAGGACTCTAAAACTTCACCTGAGCCTCCCTTGGCATATGGGTGAGTAGATGATGGCTGAATTTTCATTTTTAGGTGCACTATCCCTTTAAATATGATCTCAAGGAAAATCTTAACTTAAGGTGTTTTGTGCAAGCGGCCCTGAAAATGACTTTGATAGAAGTTAAAATCATGTGTTAAAATATTAAGTAAAAGTCTTAAAGTATCTGATATTGACTTTCTTTAAGTATCAAAAGTAATTTTATCATATTAAATGTAACTAAGTATTGACAGTAAAAAATTACATTTATACATTTAGACCATATTTCACCATCATTTTGGAGCCTAACCAAGAAATCACAGCCAAATTTCTCAGTTGAAAATCAATACTGCAAATGAAATAAGGTCTAAGTGTAACCGTTGGGTTACTTTTACTGGGTTGAGGGACTTTTATTAACGGGTGTGGGTGGGTGTGGCTTTGACTTAGACATATGGTGGGTAACAGGTCAGTTCTGATGCTGAGCTTTACGGGTATGGGCAGGTGCCGGTTTTAGAAAATGGAGCCGTGCAGGACTCTGGTCTCTGGCCACAGCTGTTGCCGGTGTGGGTCATGATTTTACTGTTGTTTGAGTCTATACTTTGTTTTTTTTAGGAAAATCCAGCAGAGTATGTCTTTAATTAAGATTTTAAATGCAGGACTATTTTTGAATTGTTGTATTAATACTTTTAAAGTACATCTTATTCTTTGCATTGTGTTTTTAAGACAGATAAAATTCTCTGAGAAAAACTCTCAGTATTTTTCACTGTGTTCACATTGTGAGTGATTGATTATTAATAGCAACATAAGAGAAGTGTTTTTATTTCAGTGTGTGTGAGCGCAGAGATTCCTGCTCTACATTAAAGTGTGTGTGAAAATAAAATATCTGTCCGAGCGTGAATGTGTGTATGTGTGTGTCGGAGCATCTGTGTGCTGTGCACGTAAGTGTGTTTTTCTTGAACTAATTGGAGAGAGCGAGGAGTCAAGGCTCAAGGATAAGATAAGATTGCAGAAACCAAACGCTGCTGTCGGGAAATAACCATGTAAGTGCACTTTCTGTGCTGCTGGTGAGTGCGCAGGACGAGCCTCATCAACCCCGAGATATTTACTGCAGAATCTGTTGTGAAATTTCAAAACTGCATTGGCGTAAATTTAAAAAAAAAAAAAGAAGCATTTCCTTTTTCCCGGTCCTGAAAGACAGACTGACTTTGTGCAGATACGTGGTTTTTGGTCCGACAATGGCGAGAAGCATCTGGTAACACTTCTGTGTAATTGCTGCTGAGAAACCCTGAAGATCTGAGAGGAGAAGAAAATTCCAACATGTTTTTCCTTCGTCCTTCTCCTGCCCCGCTCGCCTCGTGTTGGAATTTCACCAGAGTTTAGGCAAAAACAAAAGAGACGGGTGTTCTGAGTGTAAGAAAAAAAAAAAGGAAAAAGAAACACTTGGCTGAAATACAAGGAGGGCGTTTTCAGCGACTGTTTATGGTGTGTGTGTGTGTGTGAAAGGTGTTTTCTAATAGCTGTGCTGCGATCCAGAGTGAAGTCGTGAGGAGAATTAAATGGGCACCAATTTCTTTGGTAGCAATCACTGCTCCTACCGACAGACGTATCGCGCTAAGTGAAAACAAAGTGGTCTTTTTCTATTCTGGCATCAGTGTGTGTGATAAGCAGACGCTGCTGCTCTTAAACTCCCAGAGATCACCTGTCAGTCAAATAGCGGGGCGGAAAACTGTTTTGAATCTAAGTGAACATTTTTTATCATGTCATGATTTTCCTTTGTTGAATTCTACTCCTTCCTGTTCTGTTTTCTAACCTCCTCTTGTTTCAGATCACTCACTCTCTGCTCTTGTGTTTCCTCACCTTTCTGATTAGTCACTCTCACCTTTCCCTCACCTGTCCTGCAGTCTGCTCACCTGTTCTCACTCCCCTGATTACTGTCTCCCTCCTCACACCTGCCCAGTGTGTCTTCAGTTTTGGTTTAAAGGTTCGTACCTGCCTGATTTTTCGACTCTTTATGTTTTTAAACCAGTCTTTGAAATTCAGCTTCCTCCTCTGTCCTGTGCATTTGTATCCCAGACCGCTGCCTGCTCTCCAAGAATGCGACAGTGGATTATTCCGGATAAATAAAAGATTAAAGGTGACGGCTGATAAATGTTATCTGTTAATTATTTTTTTCCCTGACTACATCATTTTTCCTGTCATTTTGGTTCAAGTTTTGAAGTTTTGTGAAGGTTAGGGGAAACTTGTTAAGTTACTCAGGATGTTTCCCTCAACACTAAAGTAAAGGTTGTGACAAGGGTGAAAATATCGTGCACAAAATACAATATGAACTCATATATTTCTTTTTTTTTAACTCATTGCATTTTTATTAAAAAAATAAATAAATAAAACTTTGCACTGCAAAAAACCTCGTTGGACAGACAACATTTTTGATGATCAGAAAGTGACTGATAGATCTGCTTCAGTCACCAGACAAAACAAAAACAAAAAGATTATGGCAATCCAAACAGGTGTCACCACTGATTTCCTGAATCCATTCAATTTTGATTCACAAAGTCCCAATTCAATACAATTTCTGATTTGATTCAGTATTGATTTGATTTGATTGGAGATATTTCAGTTCCAACACCAATTTTTTGCTATGATGTGAAAGAGATTATCAGAGAACTAATACTGTAAATATTATAAGGAATTATTTTTAAGGAGTAAATTCAGAACAGGAAAATCATACTCACTCACTCTTCTTAGTGTTGCACGCCCAAGCATAAATCAGCCTTAATGCATACGCTCGCTTCTCATTGAGAACTACTGAACAATTTGAACGATCTGAATTCAACGTTTAAATCCAAGCAGACACACACCTGCTGATTATGAGCAGAAAGGCCATTTTTAAAAGACTGTTTTTGGGGTTTTGCCTTTAATCAATAGGACAGTATTAAGTGTGAAACGGGGAGAAAGATGGGGGATGCCATGCAGTGGGGGGACTGCAAGCTGGAATCGAGCCCACGGCTGCTGCGGCAGGGACGTTGCCTTTGTAAGAGGGACGCCTGCTCTACCCGCGGAGCTACTGGGCGCCACAGAAAAGGCAGCTTTTATGCAAAATTACAAAATTACAGGTACAATGCATATAAAAACTGTGTAATTTAGAATTACATTACTGAATGTATACTTGACTGATACTGAAACATGTTTACTTATTGACTGCTGCACTTTACTGTTATCCATACCGTTGCACTTAGTACTGCCATATGCACTTTATTAAGACTGATTGCACTTTGTTATTGTTTGTACTTGAGGCACGTCAGCACTTTACTATATGTATCAACTGGATGTATTGTTGTTTTGTTTTAAGAATGTGATTATCTGTTTTTATTTGTGTTTTACCTAGGGAACATCTGCTAGGGACAACAGATGGAAATTAGCCAATG
>NC_065523.1:38929415-38942770 GCF_006386435.1 Epinephelus moara
GGTCACTCTTGATGGTAACATCATAGAGGTTGTAAATTGATATAAATACCTGGGCATCTTGATCGATGACTCCCTCACTTTTAAGTCACATGTGATGTGCTTGGTGAAGAAGCTGACGTTAAAGTTGGGGGTTTATTTTTGCAATAAGATGTGTTTTTTTTTCATGTGAAAAAGCGTCTTGTTGCTGCCACCTTTTTACCTGTACTGGACTATGGTGATCTTTTATATATGCATGCCTCTGCACAATGTCTTCAGCAGGTTGATGCAGCCTACCCTGCCTCCTTGAGGTTCATTACAAACTGCAAACCCCTCACTCACCACTGTGAGTTGTACTCTAGGGTAGGATGGTCTGCGCTGGCCACGCGTAGGATGTGCCATTGGTACACGTTCATTTATAAGGCTATTCTTGGTCTGCTCCCACATTATCTGTGTATACTTATGGTGCAGAAAAATCTTTTAAATCTAAAATGAAAGAAATAGAGTCTGAATCCTTACACTGTCAGTGTTTTGGTGCATAAATGCTTGATGATGTGTATTCTTGAGACTGAAGGTGAAATAACAACACATATTTTCACGACATCTTACAGAGGTGCAGCACGTAAACCTGAGCAGGGAGCTTTTGGGTGTTTGTTTACTCTGCAGTAAAATATACTGTGAGTAGATGTGACAGTCTGTTTAGGTCCCAATCTGCTGCGGAGCGACATTTTAATCAGGAGATCACATGGTTTAACATACAGACTAGACCTGCTTTCAACACACACACACAGACACTGACCACACACACACACACAGCGTACTATCACCAAAATAAATACTTTATACCCACACAGAACCGCAATTCGCCAACATATCCAACCACACCAATGAGCCCACCCTGACTCTGCATCCAAATCCGCCATCCTGACTGACTCTAATTTAGCGTTTCAAGTCTCTGTGTGGCACCAGGGTGGCAGGGTGGCACTGCTGGGGATTTGTGGGTGTCTACACTGCTGGGGGGAGGGGGGAGGGGAGGGCATGTGCCCACAAGCTGTCTGCCAGGCTTCAAAGCAGCCTCTCATTTTGTTTGGAGAAAAATGCTGCATTTTGTACACTGTCACTGCTGCTGAGCGCTCGGAGAGGTTCTTTAACCCTTTAGTTTGTGACGGTGTCAGCGTGAACTGGGGGTGTGCACGTGTGCTGGTGCTGATGCTGATAACTACCCTGGAAGAAGAAGGAAAGAAGTGCTCAGAGATAGGGGAGGCCTGGAACCAAAAACAACCTCACTGAGATCTGAGATACTTGTTACAGTTATTTACAATGTTGAGAAGGAACAACACATCATGCAGGTGCAAGGCGAACAAAAAACAGCGTGCATGAGGACAAAAGTAACACACTCACTCCATGCCTTCAGGTATTCCAACCCACCAGCGTATTTAAACAATGCAACAGAGGAGTGAAGGAGCAACAGCTGGAGGAGGCGTGGCCTCATGACCACATTGCATGTGAGGTGGTGGGCTAGGGGACGCGGGGGACCCCCTCACCCTCAACCAGAGCTACAGCAAGTATCCTCTGCCTGTATGTTTTAGTAACTAGCTACTAATTACTGTGGAATAAAATAAAAATAATAAATAAACAGTTGATTGATGACACAGGAAGGTTAAGGTAAGGAGAAGATGGAGTAAGTAAGTAAGTAAGTTAGTAAAGCTTTATTTATATAGCACCTTACAAGACCATGGTCACAAAGTGATGTACAATAGAAATAAAACATAGTACAATACAATATTACAGTACGCACGGCAAACAAGGACAAGATATGCCTGGAATGCACCAAATCAAGAGTTCAAATATATACACATGTAACACAGAAAAGATTATGTAATCACATCATAGGCACCGCATCTAAAAAGGCAACAGAAAAAAGGTGGAGTTTTTACTGTGGTGGGAAGTTTGTTCCATAATTTGGGGGCCACCACAGAGGAGGCATGGTCACCTTTGGGTTTCAAATTAGTCCTGGGGACAGTAAGAAGCCCTGCATGGGATGACCTAAGGGGCCTCACAGGTGTGTGAGGACTAAGCAGATCACTAATATAGCTGGGAGCCAGGCCATGCAGAGCCTTGTAGGTAATTAAAAGTATTTTAAAATCAATTCTAGATTTAACGGGTGACCAGTGCAGAGTGGCCAGGATGGGAGTTATGTGAGAGCATGAAGACTTGGTGAGAACCCTCGCAGCAGGATTTTGCACGACCTGTAATCGGTTCAGAGAAGTTTGGGAGAAGCAAGTAAATAAGGAATTACAGTAATCCAGACAGGTAGAGATGAAAGCGTGAATAAGTTTTTCCATGTCCTTGGATAAGAGAACCAGGCGAAGTTTCCTGATGTTCCTTAATTGAAAGTAACAGGTCTGAACCATGGAGTTGAGATGCTTGTCAAATTTCAGATGTGAGTCGAATATGACTCCGAGGTTTCTGGAATGTGAGGTGATATGATAGGCTAGAGAACCGAGGTGCTGACTGACTGAATTGAATTTAGGGTTGGGATCAATGATGAGGACCTCTGTTTTGTCAGAGTGCAGCTGGAGAACGTTATGGGCCATCCATGATTGTATAGCAGATAGGCAGTCTCTTAGTACAGTGAGATTGTTTTGGTGGTTTGGCTTAACAGATGCATATAGTTGTGTGTTGTCAGTGTAAAAATGGTAGGCGATACCACTGAAGTGGCAAATTATGTGGCCCAGGGGGAGCATATATAGACTTAATAAGATGGGCCCCAAAATTGAGCCCTGGGGCACTCCACTGGACAGTGAGGCATTCAAAGATACATGCTATCAAGATACATGGAGTGGTTGCCTGGCAACAATATTTTTTTTTTCCTAGCGGCATTTACTACTCTCGTTTTCCACCCTGCAAAACACTTCCTGTGTGATCGGGGCCTTAGGCCTTATTCCTATAGTAGAATTTTACTATGAAGACGTGTTGGACATGCAGATATCGTTCAGGTTTTAGGAGCATTTTTTGGACATTTGTGACGCACGATCTCTCACCTGTTTACACACAAGCAACTTGACTTCTCTGTCTTTTAACTTGATAAACGACATGTTTTGGCTCGTTAATCTGCGTGTAAACAGGAACAGTAGTGGAATATTCTTTTTCACTAACCATGTAAACAGCAGTCTTTTTGGAATAAGGGCAAACATTTGAATTTTTTGTGCATGTTAACGTCACTGATGTGTTTTTGAACGGAGCTCTGACGCCCAGTTTACACCAAATATTTGTGACGAGATGAAACCGGTCTGAGCTCAACTCAAGCCGGCTGATGGTGTCACCTGACACTCAGCTGGTCAAATGGCTGGCGGCTGGTTTTAAAGCACGTCACCTGTTTCAACAGCCAGTCAGCTTGTAGTGAAGTCCGCTGGTCAAGTCAAAATGGGTGGAGGTGGGGCTAAAAGAGTGAGCAGCAGGGCAGCAGGGCAGCAGGGCAGCAGTGGCGTTGCCAAGGCAAAGGGAGAGATTTTGCATTATATATACACCGCCAGATTGTGAGGGTGTGTTTGGAGATGATATATGGAGAGTGAGATATGATGTGTGTGTGAATCAGTGCAGCTCAAGCTGACTGCCTGAACTAGTCGCTCCATATTCAATCACAGATTTCAAAATGGTTTATGTATAAAATTGACCCTTCATAATACAGGACATCATAACGTCTCATAACTCACAGTAGTTTGTATAATGTCTTACAGAATTACTACAATAAAAATAAATTGTACTCGTCTGTTTTTGGCTCAAATATATTCACTTCATCTTCTCTTTTCACAGTGAAATATGTAATTCTAACAATCATTACTCAACTACTAACCTGCATCACCTTGTCTTATAATTTATTTCTTAATTTTCATCATTTTCGCAGCAGTTATCTCACCGATATTGTCATAACTCATCATAAAACACACGCTAGATTTCTCCTGGTGACCTGAGTATCCTCAATGTGTGTGTGTGTGTGTGTGTGTGTGTGTGTGTGTGTGTGTGTGCTGTGGGTGAACTCTACAAACACTCTCTGCCTTGTTTTGAAGTCAAACTGGATAATTAAAAAAAAAAGGCATGAGCATTTAAACCACATGTCGTCTGACATGTTTACAGCGCGACTCAGTCTCAGAGAGAAATATCTCTTTAACACTGGGTGCTGATGGATGTGTACACACTGGAGCTGCTGCCTGTGTAATCAGAGATGCTCCCAAGCTCTAATTCCATCTGTCCTCTCGCCCTCAGAAGGATGGAGGACCACATACAGGCTGTGGTTAAATGACCACCCACACGGACGGTCAGACAGACAGAGAGACAGACAGGTAGGACACAGGTGGGCAGAGAGGAGAAAAAGACAGGTTTTTAAGATGGAGGAGAAACAAACAGAGCAGAGTTAAACAACAGGAGCTGTGTGAGATTTCGTAAACCGATGTCTTGATATAGTTTTGTTCTCTTAAATTTCTCCAGTCACCTTGAGGCGTCCTGTTCTACATATCTACCAAGTTTAGTAAAAATCCATATGGCGGTTAGGCCTAGATAAAAAATGAGCTCTCTAGCGCCCCCATTTTGTTTGATGGGGTCAATAATGGAGGGGTCCCCTCAGATTATGTGTGGTCATATGCCTACAAAGTTGTGTGGTGATGGGTGAAACCCTTGAGATGTTATACACCTTTATGTGATGAGCCACGCCCTCCGCAATATTCATTGCCTTATAGAAGCTCAGTTTTAGTAAGTTTTCCAACTTTTGCCAAGAGGGAACTTTAGATATTGGTCCCTAGATTATGTTCACCCAGTTTCATGCAGGTCGCTCAAACTTCCTAGGAAGAGATCCATTTGAAGTGTTTTTCAAAAAATTTAAAATGGTGGAAAATCTATATAAGCGGAAGTTATGGGTTCGTTAGTGCTCCAATGGTGTGTCAACGACGGTCGTTGAAACTCCTGCTGCAACAGTGGTCGTTGGAGTCACATGAGGCCATTTGTGACACACCATTGGAGCACTAACGAACCAGTGACATCATTGGCCTTGTGAAGACCTCCGCAGAGCTTAAAGACCTGGGTCTTTCCACACCAGTTTGTCAGACTAGTTCCAGCCAGGTGTGTAATGTTAAACATAAGCATTGTCAAATAAGAAGAGGATCGACAGACTCAACACCCAACGAGACCAGGTCAGCTGAGGAAAACTCATGATGTCAGCAAGCCATAAAAGTTTTTGTGCTTCAGCTCGCTCCTTTTAGTGTAACATTTATCTGAATAACCGACCAAATTCATTCAGAGACCTGACTCGCTATAGTATTCAGTCTTTTTGCAGCAGGAAGCCGAGGCTCCTGTCTTTCCCTTCATCACATCCTTACCTTATGTTATCTTATGTTACCTTATGTTACCTTATGTTACCTTATATGCAGTGCGAACATTGTTTTTCACTGTAAATACCACAAAATTACACCATAATGGTCGAAAAGATCGTTGTTTGCATGATCCAGTATATAAATCAATCTGAAATAAAAACCTGCTACATTTATTCTTCTTGCAGCATAAAGCTGAGGCTTCTGTCATCTGTATCACTTTGTACACTTGTGATGACGTCATTGTGCGACATTACGTGTTGTCTTAAAGGGATAGTGCACCCAAAAATGTAAATTCAGCCATCATCTACTCACCCATATGCCGAGGGAGGCTCAGGTGAAGTTTTAGAGTCCTCACATCACTTGCGGAGATCCAAGGGGAGAGGAGGTAGCAACACAACTCCACCTAATGGAGGCTGACGGCGCCCCAGATTCAAACGTCCAGAAACACATAATTGAAACCACAAAATATCTCCATACTGCTCGTCCGTAGTGATCCAAGTGTCCTGAAGCCCCGACATAAAAAGTTGTTTGGAAAAACCTCATTTGAACTCTGTTTTTAGCCTCATTGTAGCCTGTAGCTCTGACTGCCTCTCTGGGCACCGCGCTCACGTATGTGCGCTTGCGCACAAGACCAGCGAAAGCACGTGAACACACATGAAGGCCCATGTCTCATCACTATCCCTTTAAGACAACACGGAAATGCGCTTTAGCACCAGAGGAATGACTAATGAACCTATCACAACACTTCATCACCCTGCACATAAAAATGAGAATATCTCAAAAACTCTGCGCTCGTCCACCGCTGCTGACATTATGTTTTAAACAAGGACAGCACGCTCATTGGGCTGAAATGACAGCTGTCTGTACGTGAGGAGGACAGACTGACTGACAGTGACTGATAAATAATAAGCTTCACTCAGTATTGTCATGTCAGGAATATTATTCATACAGTGACTTTACTGATGTAAAAATAACCGTTGCTGCTCTGGAAACTACATTTAGTTATATTTTAAATATTTAGTCACTTTTTACATTAATTTATTTTCTAAAAATCAATTATTTGAAATGAAAAGGAACCAATAAGATGACCAACAAAGTACTGAACTGTTAAGGAGTATTAATAAGAGGAGTAGTATCTATAAAAACAATGTGCAGAGTTTATTTATGTTTCTGCATTTAAAAAATCTTTTGGATCAAAATGTTTTTATTTTGTAAAATCTGATGAAAAAAAACTGTCTTTTTTAAATGACACAATTTCAATACTTTAATCAGTTATTGTTGTTTATTGAGTTACATAAGCTCATAGCTCAGGTTGTGTAGATTTTAGGGAGATGAAGCATTTGAAGATACTCCAATAAATGACATCACAATAAGCAGAAATACAGACGTAGGCAGTGACAGAATATTTCTGGTGTTTATCTGTGAGGCTGCAGTTCATGCACAGATGATGATACACACGTTAAATACACTTTGACAGGAACTAAAAACATTTATTTACAGATCAAATCTCGACCTCATCAGATGCTCTGTATCTACGACCCTGCTGCAGGAGCCAGACATGTGTCATCTGTCCTCTGTTCATAATCTGAGCTGTTATAATTTATGTGCAGGAAGAAAAATGATTGAACTCCTGCATGTTCATAGAAATGATTTCAACGCTGCCAGTGACTGTTACTGTCACATGATGATGTCATGAGCGCTGAAGCTGCTGTCAGTTCAGAAGTCCTGAGAGCTGCTTTAATACTCACTGAGCTGCATCATATTTATACATGCTGCACACACACACACACATACATACACACACACACACACACACACACACACACACACACACACACACACACACACACACACAGTCCTTGGTGTCTACTGCCCTCTACTGTCTTCAGGAGTCTTGATATTCACAGTTGAAGTTAAGAGAAGCAGATGAAACATGATCGCAGTGATTTTAAATGGTGACATCAGACGAGATGAAACGTGTGTTCATCATTTTGTGATTTCATCTGTTGAGCATAACTTGAAACCAACCTCAGGTTTAGAGTTAGAATAAGTTGCCATCTCCTCTACGATAACTGAATACATTTAATTTGAGTTTCAGTTAATTATCTTTCACATCACTGTTTTAAATTTGTTCAGTTTTAAACTGGTTAATAAGAATATTCATAATTCTTACTTTAACTATTGTTAATTAATCAAATATTGTTTAAATATTAATAGTGAATAAATACCTAAGTCAAATAAACTATCTTAAATATTTTAATATTGCTTATAAATTATTATTATTGTTTTTTTTAACCTTTATTTTACCAGGCAGATTTGCTTGAGATCAAGTCATCTATTTTACGAGCAAGGCCTGGCCAAAATGGCAGCAGTTTACAAAACATAATAAGACACACATAAAGAAAAAGCACAAACATGAGAAAAAGAGAGAAAGGCCCAGAGTCCTATGGAGGGGTTATGCCCTACAAATACAGTCCGGTGGGGGAAGGAGGAGGAGGAGAGGGCTGGATGAACACTTAGGTGATGATGATAAAATACTATGCAGTAAAACATTTACACACTCCAAAATTCCTGCAATTTTAGTGATTTTTGAAGACGGTTCCAGGGTGGAGAAGCCTGCGAGCAGACAAGGACAGCCATTTGAAATTTGCATTTTGGACATGTTTCCCCAAATCCTTGATATAAATGGTAAACAGCAAGGGACCTAATATAGAGCCTTGTGGCACCCCCTTGTGGATTATTATTATTATTGTAAATGCATTGTCATTTATGGTAGTAATTATTGTTAATTAACTAAACATTGTTTAAATGTTTATATTAAACAAACAATATTAATTATTTTAAATATTTGTTATTATAATAATGATAATAATAATAGTAATAATAATAAATTGTAATTTCCTGTGGCTATATTCTTCTGCTTCTTCTCATTATAAATAATAAATACTTTCACTTATTTAACTTATGATCCTTTTAATCCTGAATAATTCAAAATACAATACAAAATGCAATATGTCTTCTTCTTCCTGTTATTATTATTATTATTATTATTTTTGTAATTCTTTTTATTATTAACAGAATAATAATAAATAATTTAGAACTATGGAGGGCTCAAAACCTTTAATTTAAATATCTATATGAATTATTTGTTGGAAAAAAAAAACCCACGTATTATGTGATGAGAGTGAAGAATGTACTTAATCTAAGTTACGGATGTTTCTTATGAAGCAGAGTTAAAGTTATTTTACAGACGTCTGTGTGAGTGTGACACAGTGTGACTCGTCTTTATTATCTTTTTTTCACGTCCATTGATTTTTCAGCTGAGAGTGTGAAATGTTTGAAACATTTTAATAGAGTTTCCCTCTTAATGGTTGAGTTAACCATCTATGTGCCAACTGTACTGACACCTGTGTCGCTCTAACTCTCAGCTCTCTCTTTTCACCATTTTGTCTCCATGTTTCATTTTGGTTCCAGTTTATAAAGCCGCACAGAGTTCTGATGTCCTCCAACTGCATCATGTCTGTGTGAGTGTGGAGGTCGACTGGCTTCATACGGAGGCGTCTCAAATGTAGGAAACATGGTTGTAAATTGTAATAAGCTGCTCACTGTTCCTCATATTGCTATATTTGTATATTACAAAGCAAAACTAGATCCGAAAAATCATAAAGGAGCCATGACATGTAATGCCACACTCTGTAGCATGACCCATGATGGCAGGATATGACACGTCACACCTCTACGCCCTGTTTAGAAGTGAGTTTAAGATCTGGTGGAACAAGTGTTACACAAAAGGCCCTGACACACCAAGCTGCCGGTCGACCGTCGACCAAAGTCGGGCCGTCGGTGAGCGTCTGTCGCCCTAGTTTTTGCGGTGTGTCCCGCACCGTCGGCACTTCGGTGTTGGCGGCTTTTCGCCGATTGAGCATGTTGAATCGGCAGTGGAGCTTGTCAGTGAGAGAGATCACTCTGATTGGCTGTTCAGGTTTTATTTCCTCGCCCCGTAGCGAGTGAATCTGCCTGTAGTGAAACCGGGGCTAACCGGTGCTTCCTCCTCAGGCTCCACTTCACTCAGCTGCCCCACAGACCCGCTGCTTCTTCACACTTTAACCTGAATAACAAACCGGAGCTAGCTGGGAGCGGCTAGCAGAGCGTTAGCCGCAGCATGACCGGAGGGAAGCACAGCCAGTTAGCCTCCGCTAGTCTCTGAGATAGATAGATAGATAGATAGATAGATAGATAGATAGATAGATAGATAGATAGATAGATAGGTAGATATACTTTATTTAATCCCCAGGGGGGAAATTTAAAATGTCCTCAGCAGCAGCGGCAATAATGACAAAAAAAAGACACAGATCACAAGAACACAGCACACATACTGACACAAGAAAAATCCTAAAAGTACATAAGATCACAAGGTGTGAATAAAGGGTATAAAAAGGTGTATAAAAAACAGTACAATAAATAGGAAGAATGGTTCAAAGTGCATATGAGTTTGATTGCAGGGAGGAGTTTGAACAGTGTTATTGCTGTGGGTATGAATGATTTTTTGTAGCGCTCTTTTGAACAGCGGGGGAGTCTGTATCTGGTGCTGAATGTGCTCTTGAGTGTGTCCAGTGTTTTATGGAGAGGATGGGTGGTGTTGTATACGATCCTATTGAATTTGGCCTGGATTCTGTCCTCCACCACCTCCTCAAGAGTGCTCAGCTTCAGGCCAACAACAGACTGGGCCTTCTTAACCAGCTTGTTGAGCCTATTGGCATCCTTTTTCTTAACACCCGCCCCCCAGCACGCCACGGCAAAGAAAAGAGTGCTAGCTACAACAGTCTGGTAAAACATTTGCAGCATCTTGTTGCATACATTAAAGGACCTGAGCCTTCTCAAAAAATACAGCCGACTCAGGTCCTTCTTGTACACTGCCTCTGCGTTTGTGGACCATTCAAGTTTATTGTCCAGTAGGACACCCAGGTACTTGTACTGCTCCACAATCTCCACGTCACTCCCACTGATGCAGACAGGAGAAGCTGGGGGCTTTTTCTTCCTGTAGTCCACCACAATCTCCTTTGTTTTTGCTATGTTGAGTAGCAGACAGTTTTCCTCGCTCCACTGCACAAATTTGTCGATCACCCCACAGTTTTCCTCGCTCCACTGCACAAATTTGTCGATCACCCCCATGTACTCCTCTTCTTGACCCCCCTCCACACACCCAACCACGACTGTGTCATCTGAAAACTTTTGGATGTGGCATGACTCTGAGCTGTACTTAAAGTCAGATGTGTACATGGTGAAGAGGAAAGGGGAGAGCACCATTCCCTGGGGGGCCCCGATGTTAGAGGTCAGACGTTCAGACACACAGTTCTGCAGCCTAACAAACTGCGGTCTGCCCATCAGGTAGTCCCCAATCCATGAGACNGTGTACATGGTGAAGAGGAAAGGGGAGAGCACCGTTCCCTGGGGGGCCCCGATGTTAGAGGTCAGACGTCAATTTGGCCTTTAACAGACTGGGCTGGATTGTATTAAAGGCAATTGAAAAATCAAAGAACATGATCCTCACTGTGGTGTTGGGTCTGTCCAGTGAAGAGTACGCCCTCTGCAGCATGTAAATAATTGCGTCCTCCACACCTACATGGGGCTGATATGCAAATTGCAGGGGGTCAGCTGATGATCGCACCTGTGGCTTGAGGTACACCAGGACCAGTCTCTCCATCACCTTCATGATATGCGAGGTCAGCACAATTGGTCTAAAGTCATTTAAGCCTACAGGATGCACCTTCTTGGGCACTGATACCAGGCATGATGTTTCCAGAGGGAGGGGACTCTCTGTAGGTGAAGACTCATATTAAAAAGATGTTGCAGTACTTCACACAGCTGACTGGCACATGCCTTCAAGACACAAGGGCTGATGCCATCTGGTCCTGCGGCCTTCCTCTGGTTGAGTTTAGAGAGTTCTCTCGTCTCACCTGGTCAGCTGTGATGTTTAGCCCAGTGGGTGTTGAGACAGGTTCTGTGGTGGGTGTCAGCATGTGGGTGGATGACGAGGGGGACAGAAGGGGCAGGCGAGGATCTGTGTGGGATGGGCTACAGGGATAGATTAGGGTTGCCGGGGGGGATGGAAATGCCCCCAGGTCACAGCTCGGTGAGACAGTAGTGGAATGGCTGCTGCTGGTGAGTGTGCCTGAGTCAAACCTGTTGAAAAACTGATTCAACTCATTAGCCCGCTGTACATTTCCCTCAGCTGCCTCGCCTTTCCTCTTGAATCCAGTGATCTCTCTCATCCCACTCCACACATCTCTGACCTTACTCCTCTGTAGTTTCTCCGCCAGTTTCCTCCTATAGGCATTTTTAAGTTCATTCTGTACATGTTTTTTTTCTTGGTTCCCTGACCTAAAGGCCCGCTTTTTTTCATTCAGTAGGGCCTTCAGGTCACTGGTGACCCATGGTTTATTATTTGGGTAACACCGGATCTCTTTGGTGGGGATACAAGTGTCAACACAGAATTTAATGTACTCAGAGACACAGTCTGTGATGCTGTCCATGTCCTCCCCATGTGGCTGATAGAGGGCATTCCAGTCAGTGGCCTCCAGAGCCCCACGCAGGGACTCAATGGCCTCAGGGGACCATTTTCTCACTGTTCTTGTTGTGATCGGTAACTGCTTAACAACCGGTCTATATTTTGGAGTGAGCAGAACTAAATTGTGGTCTGAAGTGCCAAGTGGGGGGAGAGCAGTGGAGCTGTAGGCATCTTTGATATTTGCATACAACAGGTCCAAAGTTTTGTCTCCCCTGGCTGTGCACTCCACATATTGAGCTAGCCCCGGCTCTCCGTTTGGATCCAACCGGAGCACCGAGCCCTGGTTTGTTATTCAGGTTAAAGTGGGAAGAAGCAGCGGGTTTATCGGGCAGCTGAGTGAAGTGGAGCCTGCGGAGGAAACACCGGGACCGTCTGGATGTAATAGTCCGTTAGGGCGGGCCATACTCATGTGAAAACTTGAATCTAAAGGAAATCCTAACATGAGGGGTGTCTAAATTATGTATTTTTTAATGAGGAATTCAAATATGAGTTTATTTTTTTAATTGGATAACTCTAACCTACATCAATTTTGTATTTAAATAACTAATTCTACCCTTTCGAAACCCTTTGTAAGATATAAGAAGATGTTAGGGAAATTAATAGACAAATCCAATTCAAATTTCCATATTTATTAACAGGTTAATGCATGAACATTGTCAGGTTGCACAAGTCCTGCTTTGATTCATTTGAGTGTCTGGGTCCCCGTCTCCCCTGATAGCCAGGATTCTCTCCACCCCATCAATCCTCTCCTTCTGATCCTCAGAGCACAACAGTGTCTGGATGAGGGCTTCACTGTGGGCATACCAAGCAGATCTTTTCACAGTTGGCATCACAATGTCCAGCACCTCCTTCCTCTCGGACTTGAGGCAGTCCAGCTGAAACAGGATGTGCCTAGGCCCTTCGATCCAGGAGTGATTGACCTTCACTTTGAACCAACATGGATAGTACACTCCAATGATAAATTCCACAATGAATCGCAGATTCTTCAGGTTCTTTCCTTTAAGTCCGTGCTTTGACACCCAGAGCCTGAGAAGTCTGTTCGCTGTGGTGAGCCAACGGCTGTGGTTCACTGGTCCTATCTCCAACAGAGCTAGCCTTGCAGGAAGCACTCCATCCCTGACTGCACAGACAATTTTATACCCATAGTGTTGATCAGTTGAGAGATCTTGAATGACCTTGTCAGACAGCTTGATCAGTGGTGGGCCAACAGAGATCCGGGGGAAGTTTGGATTGATATCCAATTCTGTAACAGAATCAAGGAGTTTTCCTATTGTCCCAGATAATTTGTTGTCTGACAGAGTAGGGCCATCAAGGGCAACAATGAGATGGCGTAGGGGAAGTTCACCAGTGTGCAGGTTGCACACCAACCAGACCAGCTTTCTCCCAATGTGCAGCTCCAGCTTGCGCATGACTCCAGCTTTCACACCAGTGTTGACATTTGTTGA
>NC_065523.1:38943392-38948089 GCF_006386435.1 Epinephelus moara
GGTGCTGCGGTGCTCGGCTGCACAGATAGGAAACCCCTCGGCTGACAGGATGTACCACTCTCTCACTCCGCTCTCTCTCACGCAGGCGCAGAACGTACGTGCTACTTGGCCGTCGGATGTAGTCCGTGTAGTGTGTTCAAATGCAACTGACACAGGGCGAAGTGAGGCGACGTAGACGACGCAACAGTTGGCTTTCGTCGCCGCTAGTTCTTTGATGTCGGTTTGGTGTGTCTGCACCATAAAAGCAGCAAGACCACAATATAAAAATATTCCATTTCCAGAGAAGTCCTGCAGTTAAAATGTTAAACAAGGCTCCACCAGTTTATAACTGCGCTCCCATAACACTGTCACACTGACACGGACCATTTACAAGAAAAAAGATCAAAATCAATGCAGCAGAGGCGGACAGTGCGTCTCAGATCTCATAACTGATAGTCTAATATTCTGAGTGCACAAGTGCGTTCACGTGGCATATTACGGGAAAATAGTGCGCTCAAATCGGTCCAAAAGTTGAGTGTGAAATAACGGACACTTCCCTCAACGGTCGCCATCTTTCATCAGCTGATGTTAGCATTCACCAGCTAGCTAACTTCTCCTAATTACAGCAGCACATTTCAATCAGCTTTGACGCTGCGGCATAAGAATGGTTTATTTGTGGGCGGAGATAGCGGTCAGATGTTGTGATAATGCTCCACCGTGTGTTTGCAATTCGCCGTTTAAAAAGAAGACGAAGAACAAGAGGCGGTTAAAAAAACAAATGCAAAGCAGCAGTGCACGATTTGAGACAACACTACCCTGATGACATTAGTGCACCATGAAAGAAGTACTTAGTGTACATAGCGTACTACACTGATGAGTACGAACTGAAGGATGCAAGTCTATTTTATTCCACACGTTCTGTTTTCTTGTCAAAACCTGCCTTCTACATTACCCACAATGCAGCTCGACTGCAGACAGTTCAGCCTGACATTTATTTGACTTATGCCGGTTGCAGCTAATGCAGACGAGGAGCGGCTGCTGCTCAACTCACTGCTCTCTGACTCCACAACAAAAGGCTTCATACAACTTTTTTTACATGTGTGCAAAATGTGACATTGGTGGAGTTCCCCTTTAAATAAAATAAGTAAAAGCAAGGGTGTTGGTTTAGTTTCAACACTGGTGGAGGGGGCGTGTATGAAACGGGCTGTGCATTCTCATGAATCTTTATGCACCAGTTTGTGTCTTTCTGCATCAGTTAATGATGGAAATGTCTTTAATTTCAGTCAAATAAACTTGTTACTTTCATGTGAGGGGACAAGTCACATGTCCTAAATATAAAGCGGGACGTCCGCTCTGCCTGTGAGGAAAGTGCCAAAGTGCCCCAAACTTGAGTACTGTATGAAAAGTAGGTTTAAAAAGGGACTTGGATCATTTTACTATGCTGATACTGGTGGCGTCTCATACTGCCACAAAAGGTGCCATTTTGGGGTGGCAGTAGTTCAGTCCATGGCGACTTGTGTTGGGAGCATGGACTGTGACCTACTAAACAAACTAAACACACCCTAAATTTTGTTTTCCTTATGCTTCAGCGAATTCTTCCTGGTGCTGAAAATGCAAAGAAATTAAGTTTGTTTAAAAAAATCAAAGATCAAAAAATGTCCCACTTTAAAAGCATTATTTTTGAATGCTGTTAACAATTTTGGATTGTTGTTTAAAATCAGTTTGAGTTAAACATGAGGAAGCTGTCGGTCCGTCTCGCCCCGAGGGGGGACGGAGGGAGGAATGTTTTCCCGTCGCACAAAAACCTTTGATCTCACACCCCCTAATCACTTCCTGAAGATTATACAGTACGTGCACCTCCGCACTGCCCTCACTGTGTGTGTGTGTGTGTGTGTGTGTGTGTGTGTGTGTGTGTGTGTGTGTGCTTGCTTGCCTGAGGGCAGCCTGGGCAGATGATGGATGATGGAGTCCTCTGCGTCCTGCCTGATGACAGACAGAGATAGGGAAGAAATAGAGACAGACCCATGATGTCATCAAACAGTGACAACCAGCAGGAGTTATAAATAGGTCTGGCCGTCATGCTGAAGTGAATAAAGTGTATAAACTGACCAGAAGAGTCAGCACATTTTTACACTGCAGAAATAAACAGATGGAAGTGCTGCTAAAGTCGTTGAGCCGGTCGTCAGTGGGACTTTGGCAGCTCTTGGAGTTATTGTGGTTTTTGGGGGCAGAAATCTGTCGGTCTCAGAGCAGCAGAGGCGGAGCGGGAGCGTTTAGCCTGGAGGGTGAGCTCTGGTACTTTGTGAGGGAAAATATAAGATGTTACGTCGATGGGGGCTAAATGTAAACCTGCAACAAGAGTGTGAGTTAAAGGTCCAGTTAAAGTGTCAGATTTAGGGAGATTTAGCAGCATCTAGTGGTGAGACTGCAGATTGCAACCAGCTGAAACTTCTCCTGGTTAGAATTCCTTCAGTGTTCATTCAGTTATCCACAGAGGTCTCTTCCTCTCCACAATAATCAGACCAAGGCCCCGATCACACAGAAAGCGTTTCAGCAGCTGGAGGTGACTTTGGGTAACACTTTTAATGAGAATGAAACTTTTTGCTCGCTGCGTTGCGTTGCTACACACCTCATGTGTCTGCGCTCTAGGCGCCTGGAGTTTTTGAGTGTTCTGAACTCCTCAAGTTAAAAAAAACTTCAACTCAGAAAAACGGCTCACGTCATCTTCTCCATTGTCCAGTGGGATGATCTGAGAGGCGGGGCTTCTGTGGTGGTCACAACAACAAGTTTACAGTTGGTAAACAATGGAGGAGAAACTGGTGGTAGTGGTTGCTGGATACCCAGAGCTATACAGCCTGATGATAGACAGCAGGTTGTCAAACTGCTCCTGAGTCGTCCTAAAATATGGAGGAGAAGCTCCTGGACCAACTGGTGGTACTCCCCATGATCCAGCCTCTTTTTTAGGGTCTCATGTACCCACACAGATCTCTGTTTATCTGCTGACAGCCTCTCACCCTCAACCAGAGCTACAGACAGTACCCTCTGCCTCAACATGGCAGCAACTACACACTGATTACTGCAGGATACAGAAACTCTAGATTTTGCATTTGCATTTTGCAAGAAATTGCATTTATTATGGAAAATATGCCAAAAATAATGTTGAAACATCGTATATAAGCTTTCCTTTCCCATGTTTTAGTATATTGAAGACAACATACAGAGACCAGAGAGATCTTCAGGGGAACCTCAGCAAAGAGTGTAAAGAGAAAGTCTGGAAAAGTGCTGTTGTAGACGGGATACTATCGGGCCAGAGAAAACCAGAGGAAGGTCTGTGGTAGGCAGGAAAACTGAGTCATGTCATGGCTTATATAACACACACCACTGAGGTTTGAGAGAGTCACCGTTCAGCTGAAGTTACTGTGATGAAGCACACAAACTTTGGTGAGTGACCAGCACTCATATCTGCACTGCACTATATCATTATATATCTGTGTTATTAGGATTCAGGCACCTGCAGATTTTCTTTTAATTAAAGGGACACTTTATTCAAAAAAAGTGAAGGTACACCTTGCAGGTACCAGGTCGGACCCCCTTTTTAATTCTTGGTGTCAGAGACTCAACAAAGTGCTGAAACATTCCTCAGAGATGTTGGTCCATATTGACATGATGACATCACACAGTTGATCCATGATGAGAATCTCCCGTTCCAGCACATCCCAAAGGTGCTCTACTGGACTGAGATCTGGTGACTGTGGAGGCCATTGGACAAGGTGTTGTTGCTTCAGAGAGGGTCTTCTACACACCTTGGTTGGAACCAGTGCTTATTTGACTTCCTGTTGCCTTTTTATCATCTTGAACCAGTCTGGCCATTCTCCTCTGACCTCTGGCACCAACAACCATGCCACGTTCAAAGTCACTTCAATCACCTTTCTTCATCATTCTGATGCTCCGTTTGAACTTCAGTAGCTCGTCTTCACCATGTCTGCATGACTAAATGTTAATGAGCTGCTGACACCTGATTGTCTGGCTATTTGTGTTAAGGAGCAGCTGAAATGGTGTCCCTAATTAAGTGGCCAGTGAGTGTACATTTACTCATTGATAATTCAGAGCACTGTAAAATATCATACCACAAATAGAATTTAAAAAAGGTGGACAAAAGCACTTTGATTTCTTTACTGAATGGTGAACTTGAACCTCAGCAGGTCCTGATGACTGTATTACCCTGACTGTCCTCCAGGGGTCGACAGAGACCACACAGCTCTGACACTTGAACACATCAGAGTTAAACAAACATTACACAGATTCAACAGTGATTACAGTCACTGCCTAGAAATATCTGGGGCCTGTGGCTTAATGAAAAGTTTTCTTTTCATGTGCATATTGAAAATCTATTAAAAACACTAATGCCCTCTATTTAACAATCTTATAAGACCATTGCATGACGCACTGTGAGACGTGGATCTAATAAACTTTGGTGCAACATCAAGTTTGATGTGTGCAGATCGTACGATGGCCGTTTACTACTGAATCGCAGGTTACGACGTACGTCAATATGCAACGCATCAGCGTACGTCATCCATCTGCGCCACCATAGGTAGCTTGCTCGCCTGGAAGTTGCAGTTCCTCCGCAATTTCCTTCCATGCAGCATCTTTTTTCTGGCGGTCATGATAGCAGCTGGAGGAAACATCAAATCAATCAATCAATCAATTTTATTTAT
>NC_065523.1:38948589-38950827 GCF_006386435.1 Epinephelus moara
TTACACTTTTAATCAACATAAAAATACTTTTTTTCTTTCTCTCCCACTGTGTAAATTAAAAAAAAAAAAAAAGCTCTGTGAGTTGTCTACTCTGGTACCTGACCTATTAGGTGAGAGCAGAGCAGGCTGAGCATCTGTTGGATGTCTCTTAACTCGTTGTGTGGGGGTTTGTGGGTGGGGTCAGGGACTGCGGTGGTGGTGGTGACGGTTGGACCTGTAGCTCTTATTTATTTATTTATTTGTTTATTTGAATGGGACAGTGCACATTGATGAACATGTTAAAACATGTAAAGATGCCGGCTTGTAGCTTGACGCTAATTTCCATCCGTAGTCCCATTAACATAAAAACAAATTAAGACAGTACAACATTTCACAGTAAGAAAAAAGGAGCAGTAACAATAAAACAAGCACTAACAGTGAAAAACACATTGAAAAACACAAACCATAATATACAGACAGACAGATAAATTGCAATACAGATTGACTGTGGGTGGAGAGCTAGCCCACAGGTAGGGAGACCATAAGAGTTTCGTTTTGAAGAGTAAAGTGCATAGGTGCTGGGTAAAGTTTCAAGTGCTAAAGTGCATGAGTGCCAGATGAAATTGCACAATGCCCTAAGGTGCCAGATGAAATTGCACAAAGCCCTAAAGTGCACATCAGTTTAAAGTGCCGGTTTGTATTGCACGAGGCCCAGTACACTAAGTTGCACATGCAGAAGCGCATCTCATCGTTGCCTGAGCACAGGTCAGTGGGCCAGGTTGTAGATCTTGTCGTTGGGGTTGGGATGAGGGTAGGAGTGGCTCTGGTCTGGTTTGGGGGAGGTTGTAGCTACACTGGTGGGGTCTTGGTGGGGCATGGTGTGGAGGTGGGTGAGGATGATCTGGTCTCCATGGGGGTTGTCTTGGTGATGGTCCAGTGGGGTGCCTTGTTGGTCCAGTGGGGTGCCTTGTTGGTCCATGGGGGCTGTGGGCTGAGCTGCTCCTTCTGCGGGGTGTGGATTGGTCTCTGTTGAGCTACTGTCATTCTCTCTCTCTCTCTCTCTCTCTCTCTCTCTCTCTCTCTCTCTGTCTCATTGTGTCATACGGATTACTGTTAATTTATTATGCTGATCTGTTCTGTACGACATCTATTGCACGTCTGTCCGTCCTGGAAGAGGGATCCCTCCTCAGTTGCTCTTCCTGAGGTTTCTACCGTTTTTTTTCCCCGTTAAAGGGTTTTTTTTGGGGAGTTTTTCCTTATCCGCTGCGAGGGTCATAAGGACAGAGGGATGTCGTATGCTGTAAAGCCCTGTGAGGCAAATTGTGATTTGTGATATTGGGCTTTATAAATAAAATTGATTGATTGATTGATTGATTGATTGATTGAACTGATCTCGCCACTGAAGAGGGCACTAAGCTCTGCATGTTTTCGAGGGCACTTTAAACATGTTTATATGTTATACAAATGGCACATTATATAGCCTTAAAACAGACTAACTAGACAGACTACTCAAGTTAGTTTGTAGTTAGGATCAGCATCCACGAGAACTGTGTAGATTCAACGTTGGACTGTGAAGAACACACAGAGACATGGATGTATGAAGGAAATAAATCCCTGGGGGGGTCTGGGGGTCCTCCCCCCGAACATTTTCAATTAAGTAGATGCCATGTCCTGTATTCTAGTGCATTTTAACACCATATTAGCACCAGATAATCCAAACTGGTTCTGTGAGATATAGTTCTGGCTCAGTATAGATTAAAAAGGGCCCAATATAAAAGTCATTGCAACAGTAATGTTTTAACCACCCAAGAGGGCAGACATCCGTATGTCCTGCTGTCTTGTCGTCGTCCATGGCAACCCATAGCGTTAGCTCTCAAAATGGCGAATGGGCGAAATAGTGAGTTTGGTGTGGGCGGAGATAACGGTGAAATATTGGCGATAATGCTCCACTGTCCTTTTGCAATTTTAAAAAGAATACCAAGACAAAGAGCAGACATTTTAAAAAACTAAAGCCGTCGTCACTGTTGGGAAGTGCAAAGCCGCAGAGCCGGATTTGAGACACCATCACCCTGCTGAAATTAGAGCACCACGCCGAAAGTACGTGTTCACAGTGTGGTAGCCTACACTGAAGTGTACTAACGGAAGTATGTGATTTGTGCTCCCCCCCGAAGTTAAATATGTGATTACGGCCCTGTCATGAGGCATCATGTCTCTATGGTCCCTCACAGCGGGTACCTGCGCCCCCCCCCCCCCCCCCCC
>NC_065523.1:38950965-38954172 GCF_006386435.1 Epinephelus moara
CCCCCCCCCCCCCCCCCATGTCCCGGATGATGAAACCTGAGAAGTGCCGACACAGCAGCAGCAGCAGCGGGCTGAATGAACCTCCCCTCCCGCCCTCTGAGAGCTGTCAGCAGCCGGTCTGAGGAGACTTCATGCAGGTCTCTCAACCTCCAGCCGCTACCCCGAGGGACCGAGACCTCTGTCAGCAGGCAGCATGGCCAAAATGAACAGCGGAGCGTCCGGCTGTCGGGCCATGGTGAAGGCAGGAAGGTTTCTGGCGGGCTCGTCTCCCGCGGCTCCAACCCGGAGCTCCGGCCAGCGTCAGCGGAAGATGTTCGGTCCTCAGCGGCGAACGATGAGCGGTGACGCGTCCGGAGCGGGAGGAAAGACCGCGGCTTTGGCCCAGCAGGAGCAGCTTGTCCCCGCCGCAGACAGAAATGTGCTGGGTAACCTGAATCTGATTTACCGGGACGTGAAGGCCTTTCTGAATGAAGTCGGCGGAAACCCCCGGGAGGCTCGGTACTGGCTGACCCAGTTCCAGAGAGCTGCCTCGGCTCAGTCTCCGGCCTTCGCCGTGCTGGAGGTAAACTGTGGTTCACTTACTCAGAAGTTTGTGCCACCTGTTGTTGTGTTGGGATGTGTGCGTCTCTGCCTCAAACATCTAACTAATATCTGTATGTACTGTAGTATACTAACATGTCTGAGATAAAAGAATCTAAAGTCATTATCATGCTAATGTCAATTTTGAGAAAAACAAACAAACAAACAAACAAACAAACAAACAAACAAACAAACAAAAACAAAACAAAGGAAAATAAACACGAGCTTCTGTTTAAGTATCTTTTACATAAATGGTAAAAAGGGACTTTTTCAGTGAGGACCTGCTTTGAATAAAAAAAAAATCCAAAACAAATACCCAAAGGTGTTAAAGCTACAGAAGCCTGCAGGTGGGCCAGTGACATAGGCCTAAGGGTTGGCAAGATGAGCAATTCAGAAATATCTTTTAAAAGCATGCATCAGATTTGTTAAAATGTACATCCTGTATTTTTGTTGGGTTTATGTCAATTAAAATGACATTTGCACCATTTTTTATCAAAAGCGAGACTGAATGCTCCTGAAAATGTCAAATGGTGTAACCACGAAAGAATGATAGATATTAAATATTTTGTCCACGTACAGTAAATTTAAGTGTACTTACTTATTGAAATAAGATACACCCCTTTTCTTTCTAAATCATGCGTGACAAATTATGTAAAATTTGTTAAAGAACACAGTGACTGTGTTTACAAGGTCTTTAGTATCCCGGTTTTGAGGCTTATCCGGCTTTGAGCATATCCAGGATATGATGTTTACATGGAACACAGAGAAAACCGGTTATTCATATCCCTGTATACATGATAAATACCAGTAACCCGTTTTCTGATCACTGCATCCTATCTGCGCAGGCGTGTGCTACGTCTTTTACGTCTTTTGTTTACAACAGATTGAGCGGGAAATGTGATATATTTATTATATTTAGAAGTAAGACAAAAATGAGACCTCTGTGGCTTCTAGTGGGTATAGCGTCAGTAAATACTCACGTCGCACTACAGCTATGGCTCATCACAGTCACAGACTTGAATAGGTCGGCATTTCTGTGTCTTCTGCCGTCTAAACACGTAGTTATGTTGAGTTCTTTCACCATTTTCAGGCAAAATTCAATCTCTTCGTCGCTCCAAAAATGGGAAGCTCTCGTTGCCGCCATGTTGCTTGTATATCTGGTGCGTCACTCTGGCGCCTGCGCACACGGCAGGCAGCCGTCAGAGACCGGGATAAAGCGTATACATGCACCAGTATCCCGGCTTCTATCGGAGTACTCCAGGTGGCGAAACCGGGAAAAGGGCATAACCCAGTTTCTGAATTTGGGATATGGTGTTTACATGCACAAACACAAAAACAGGATACTTAAAAAACCCAATCAAAACGGGGATACTAAAGACCTTGTAAACACAGTCAGTGTTGCACAGCAAAAGTGGATTACATTTATTCCACATTTTACTCCACATTTATTTTCCTGTATATAATCATATTTTGTATGAAAAAATACCAGTTAACAGGTTACACCATTTGACATTTCATTTTAAAATCAAATTTGACAGGCATTACCATGGACACCTGTGTAAGCACATGGCCTTAGTCTCAATATTTCAAACATAATTTTGCAAAGTAAATATTCATTTTTATGATACTTATGAATTATTAATGTTTTTCTAGGGTCATATCATTTGACATGTACACTTACCGAACCTGACGAGAGTCTAAAACATCAATTTATTAGTAATTTTAAGAGATTCTAACCTTGTCATGCAGCAGTTCTGATCATCAGGGGTCCTTCTCTGTAACACCATTTCCTGTCACATGACCTTCTGTACAATATTAACAAAACGGCCTCTTAAATGGTGGTTACACCACTTGACACTTCATGTAGGTTACTTGAAGTTTCAAGTGGTGTAACCACCATTTAACACTTCATGTAGGTTACTTGACTTTCATGATTCCCCAAATTAAATTTCATATTCAGAACAATTGTATTCCATTACCTTTATTCAATATAAAAAAGTAATAATATAAGATCATGTCAAACTAGTTGATATGGTATTTTATTGAGAATTTTAGTGTTTTTAGGCAAGTTTAATTATTTGGTGCAAAGTTTTCATGGTTACACCACTTAGACATTTTTGCCATTATCCTCAAATATATTCTCTCAAAATGGATTCAAAGCAGAAATTTTATACTGGATCCACACAAAATTAAAGTTTCTAAGTTAATCATACATTTATTTTCAAATTTTAACTCTGTCTGAATACATTGCTCTTCTTAATGGGTTCAGTTGACTATTTAATCTGCAGTTTCCTATGACCTGTATCCCAAATACACACCATGTGAAACTGTACGTGGGCAACTGTGCACTCAGTGGGTATGAACTAGTTTAGCAATATTTTGGATTTGAAGGTGATGAAAGAGGCGTCCTCACTGGCTGCAGGCGGTGGCGGTGGTTTTCAAGTTTCTCACAAACGCTTTGAGGGAAATTTTGTTTTACTGCCAAGAAAACATTCCTTGAGGTTTGCACCACGCCTTCCCCCTTCATAAGGAATGAACCAGTGACGAACAAATTTACCACAAGTATTGACAATTGACCTCTGGCTAAGCCACGCCCCCTCCACTCACTCGGACAAACTACCAAGTGAC
>NC_065523.1:38954563-38963682 GCF_006386435.1 Epinephelus moara
CAGATGTAGACATCATTGTTAATCTTATTCACGTTGAGTTGATGTTGTGGTCTAACGTTACCACACAACTTTATCCAAAGGAGACACTTTTCTCGGTTGAGATGTGGTTTAAAGTGTAAAAAATACACCTGGTCGCCCAGCCTCTCAGGATACCTTGTGTCAGAGTTGCATGTACCCCATGCACACCGTTTGACCATTTTTAAACTTCAAATCTCAGAAAACGCTCATAAAACCGAACAAAACTGACTTTCTGTAATGCATTTCAATGGACGTCCAGGCAGAGAATGTCCCAGTGTATGGGAATGGCTATACGCACTGTGATTGGTTCATCGCGTTTGAGGGCGGGACTTAGCCATAGGTCAGTTCAGTGCACTTTGTGAAGGTACGCTAAAATACAGCTTAAAATAAACTTAAAATTAAGTGCACTTTTTGTTATTATACTTAACCACACTTCTTTTAAAGGCAAAGTAAAGTACACTTTAATAAAGTATACTAATAGTGTGTTACAGAAGATTTGAAAAATAATTATACTTTATGAAAGCAAACTAACTTACTAAGTATTTGCAATTTATGCTGCTTCGTAAAAGTACACTAAAATACAGTTCAAATAAATTTATGATAAAGTGCACGTTTTGTTCGTGTACAGAAATACACTTCCAAAGTGAAATTAAAGTACACTTTAATAAAGCTTACTAAAAGTGTATTTAAAAAGACTTGAGACATGCGTATACGCTCTGTAAGTACACTAAGTACCACTATAACTATTTGCAATCAAGCATACTCAGTTTACAATAAACTTACCATAAAGTACTTTTTTATAAGTACACTAACTTACCACTCTAAATATTGCAGAATTTGCATATTTATTTTAAGTACATGGAGGTAGAAGTTAATGACATATCAAAGTACAGTTATTAAAAGTGTGTGTTAAATATGCTTTAACTTCAGCACAAACGTATATGTGTAATAACTTCTGTGTACTTACATTATATTTTTAACACACTAATGTATACACCTTTTTCACGTGTTTCACGCCAACTTTCTCCAGCTAAATTCAGACAAGACTGAAGTCATCGTATTTGGTCCACAGAAACAAAGAGAAAGTGTCAGCAGTCACCTCCAGTCTCTCTCTCTAAAACCTACAAATCAGGTTAGAAATCTCGGGGTAATAATGGACTCAGACGTGAACTTTAACAGCCACATCAAATCAATAACATCAGCAGCTTTTTACCATCTAAAAAACATTGCCAAAATCAAAGGTATAGTGTCTAAACCTGACTTGGAGAGACTTATCCATGCATTTGTCTCTAGTAGGTTAGACTACTGTAACGGCCTGCTCACTGGCCTCTCCAAACAGGCTGTAAGACAGCTGCAGTACATCCAGAATACTGCTGCTCGGGTCCTGACCAGAACCAGGATTAGTCCTGTGCTCAGGTCTCTACACTGGCTTCCTGTGGCTCAGAGAATAGACTTTAAAGCAGCTCTGCTTGTGTACAAGTCTCTCCACGGCCTAGCACCAAAGTACATCTCTGACATGTTAGTGCCATATGAACCATCTCGGACTCTGAGGACCTCAGGGACCGGCCTCCTGCTGGTGCCCAGAGTCAGGACTAAACATGGGGAATCAGGATTCCAGTTTTATGCAGCTAAAATCTGGAACAGTCTTTCTGAAGATGTGAGACAGGCCTCTACTCTGACAATGTTCAAATCTAGGCTCAAAACAGCTCTATTTCACTGTGCATATGACTGAAAGGATCTTATCTGCACTCTTCTCTTTTAAAGTTCATTTTATAATGATTATTTATGTTTTTATTTTGTATTGTGATTTTAATGCATTTTCTTGTTCTGTAAAGCACTTTGAATTACTTTGTGTACGAATTGTGCTCTACAAATAAACTTGCCTTGCCTTGGGTACACATATCCGTCAAAAACAGTGAGGCAAATAAAATGAAGTCACATTGACACAAGAACGCTGACAACTCCAACAATGAAGCAGGTTTTACACTCAGAGAAAAATGTTCTGAGAATAAATTGACCTGTTCTCTGGTTCAGACACGTAAAAGACTTCAGAGAACCTCTCAGTTTGAGACAGCACTAACTAACACTTCCTGTCTCCGTCTGTCCCTCCCAGGTGGACAGCTCAGTCTTCTCCAGCAGAGAGATGGTTCAGAGCCTGGCCTTCGGGCTCTCCTTCCTGCAGCGGATGGATATGAAGCCTGTGGTGGTGATGGGCCGGTCTGAGTACGAGGAGACGGGGCCCACGGAGCCGGTGGCCGGGTCTCAGTGCACCCAAGGGCTGGTGGAGCGGAGCCAGCAGCTGACCGAAGCTCTGCAGAGACATTCAGCCACTGTCCTGCCGCTGTTCTCTGCTGAGTCCTTCCTCCTGCTGCATGAAGCGCCACGTGGGAGCAGGTGAGGGTGGAGACGTACCGGACCCGAGTGCAAATCACAGATATGTCACATTTGTACATTTCATACATGTCATATCCACATTTCTAAAGTGAGGTGACTCACGTCGTTCCTTCTCCTCCTCTCTGCAGCGCTCCACCCTCCGTCACTGTGGAGACCAGCCTCCTCCAGTGGAGTCTGAACTGCGGGACGATCCCATTGGTTTGTCCGGTGGGGAGGGACGGGCGAGGCTGCTCGGTAATGCTGGACCCAACGGAGGTGACGGCTGCAATTTCCCGAGCTCTGCAGCCCCTCAAAGTCATGTTCCTGAACTACTCAGGAGGTCTCCGCAGCCAAGAAAACAAGGTCTGACTGTGACCCCACAGGCGTAGATGTGCCAGCATGTATATATACATACATACATACATATGTATATATATATATATATGTATATATATATATATATATGTATGTATGTATGNTATATATATATATATATGTATATATATAATGTGTGTATATATATATACATATATATATATATATATATATGTATATATGTGTATATAGTGTGTGTATCTGTTCTCAGGTTTGTCAGGCGGATTGCAAATGTGATCTCATTCTGAGAAACAGTCCAGTCTGACTGAGGGTTGGGTCCTGAACTCAGTGCTCTCAAGGGTACAGGCAGAGTTAAGTTAGCACTGCTGAGTACCAATTCACCTGAATCAGTCGGCGCCAGACTTCAGTACCTGAGTGCATCTGTGTGAGAGTAAATCAGCGTACAACTTCTCCTGAACATTTCATGTCTGTGTTACAGGTGCTGGACATCGTATCGTTGCCTAGCGACCTGCCCAGTCTGTCCATGGCGGCGTGGCTGAGCGCTGTGGAGCGGCGCAGAGTGAACGCCATAGCCCGACTGCTCAATCAGCTGCTGACTGAGTCCTCTGCAGTGATCACGTCCGCCGACACGCTGCTGACAGAGCTGTTCAGCCACAGAGGCGAGACTGACCCACTGACTTTCTCTCACTTGTAGACACATATGCACTGACCACCCACACTGACTAACATGAGTTTATATCTAACTTCTTGTTCTGTCTGTATTTGTGGTTCAGGGTCGGGGACGCTCTTTAAAAATGGAGACCCCATACACCGGTCAGTGACCCTGGATTTAGTCATAATCTAGAATTACCTCCTGAAAAGAGTTAAACACACTGTGTTTGACTCTTCGACTGAACGTTATTGTTGTGTGTGTTTGTGCGTGCAGGTACAGCTCCCTGGATGAGATCGATGTCGAGCGCCTGCTCGCTCTCATCAACAAGTCGTTTAATAAAACTCTGAGGCGAGACTACATCGACTCGCTGAAAGGACGACTGCACTCCATCTACCTCTCTGAAGGGTGCGTGCGACTGTTCCAGGAGTAACACAAGACAAATAAATCCAGATCAGCGTTAATAAAACAATCCGTATCCTGTCGTTCTAACTGCCTGTCACACCCACAGGCCTGTGTTTAGTTAGAACACAGGACTGTGGGTGTGAGTATGTCACATATGTGAATCTTCTCCCTGCAGCTACAGCGCGGCAGCCATCGTCACCATGGAGCCGGTGAACAGCGGCACTCCCTACCTCGACAAGTTTGTGGTGAGCAGCAGTAAGCAGGGTCAGGGCACCAGCCACATCCTGTGGGAGTGTATCAGACAGGACCTGGGCAAACTGTTCTGGAGGTCTCGAGCGACCAACAGGATCAACCCCTGGTACGTCACGCACACGATTTTAATTCAAATAAACACAAGAAGGTTGTGCTCTAGAGAAAGGATCAGCACTCAGTGAATAACCTCCTAAGCCCTATGATAAGCTGTTATGGCAAGGCTTAACTATACAGACCAGTGAGCAGTGATAACTAACATATCTTTGGGGTCATCGGGTGGGAACCTCCTTTCACTAGTGTTTCATCTAGTTGGTCCCACGACACCTCCAGGAGGCTAGACAGTGATCTCTGGCGTCCCAGAGACACTCCCCTAATGCCAGGACTCACTGAAATAAAAATAGAATCAGATTACATAACTAACTCCACCCATTACTTTGCTGCGTGGGAACATTTTTCCACTCTGCTGATGATGTCGTGCTCTCCTGTGATTGGCTATGGGAGCAGACCTATGACTGGCTCACCCCATCCTCCCATCTACATATTTTCACCTACACCACCTCTCAAACGCTGTGATGGGACACGCCCACACAGTCCCTGCGCCAAAACCTACAGATTTGCATTTATCGTTTTGGTGTTTGGTGATTACAACATTAATGCCCAATAAACAATGATGTGTGTTTCCATCTGTCTGTCTGTGTGTGTGTCTGTGTGTCTGTGTGTCTGTGTGTCTGTCTGTGTGTCTGTGTCTGTCTGTCTGTGTGTCTGTGTGTCTGTCTGTGTGCCTGTCTGTGTGTCTGTGTGTCCAGGTACTTTAAACATTGCGATGGCAGCTTTGTTAACGGGGTGTGGACCATCTTCTGGTTCGGTCTGACGGACATCAGAGATTCCTACGAGCTGGTGGAGTACGCCAAGAACCTCCCCGACTCTTTCCACATCTCCTCAGGGTCCTGAGCCGCCGCCGCCTCCTCCTCTTCCTCTTCCTCCTCCTCCTCCTCCTCACAGCTGATGGTCGTGTAGCTCTTTAACTCTGCTGTGGACATTGATTTCTTATTTTTGATGTGACTGGACTTTTTTGTTCTTGGGTTTTTCTCGACCTTGAAACTTGAAAACCAAAGTGACAGTGAGGATTTCACACGTGCCGTGTTTAGACAAACTATTCATGAGCCTCTGTTTCTGAAGTTGGGGTTAGCTCGAGGTGTTGCAGTGATGAGAGGGTTTCAGAGGCATTTCCACGTCACTAACAAACACTAACACACACAGGTTGTTAAACTGGAAAAGGCAACATTTTTCATACAGACAGAACTGGTGCTGTCCAGACTGGAGAAACCTTGACCCATTCAAACAGGACTGGTATTAACAGGGGTTGGTTTAGAAATGACCCCTCCATGTCTGTGTGTCTCATGTGCTGCATTAGCACAGGATAAGCTAAGTCGTGAGATGAACCTCCTTAATTTGCACCCAAAATGCTGTCAGAACTTTGATTTATAATCACCTCTGTAAGTCTTGACCAGGAAAGAGGTGGAAACAAGACACAGAGAAAACAAATCCTGGCCAAAAAAAAAAGACCCCATATCACAGAGATGCTGATGAGCACATGTTACCTTCAACGAGTAGCCTCGAGGACGAGGGTGGTAACAGTGAGTTTAAACCAGGGGGGGAAGAATCAAGGGAAACAGAACTATAAAAAATGAGAGCCTTCTGTCTGTACCCTGCGTTTATTTCATCTGTATTTGTGCACGTTGTCTGAGAGCTTACTGATACAGATGAAATGGAGCAGGACCACCAGAGATCGTGGAGGCAGTGCAGTGGCGGTTCCAGCACATTTGGTGCCTTATAGGAGCTAGATTAGTTCAAGTTTCTCACCAAATGCTACATTTTATAAGATTGCATTGAAAACATCATGCCAGAAATAAGTTGATAAAATGTGCAAAAAAAGTTAATTAAATATCAGGAAAATATTAATAAACTGTCTAAGAAAATGTTACTGAAATGTCCAAAAAGCATCATTAAAATGTCTTAAAACATGTAACTAAAAGGTCAAAATATTATTGAAATTTGGGGAAAAAATAATGATAAAATGTCTGAGAATATGTTGATAAAATTTCCAAAAAATGATTATAAAAGGTCCTAAAAATATTATTAAAATGCCAGAAATAAGTTGATAAAATGTGCAAAAAAAGTTAATTAAATATGAAAATATTAATAAACTGTCTAAGAAAGTGTTACTGAAATGTCCAAAAAGCATCATTAAAATGTCTTAAAACATGTAACTAAAAACATAAAAATAACATAAACTAAAGATATTATTAAAATGCCAGAAATAATAATAATAATAATAATAATAATAATGATAATAATGATAATAATGATACATTTATTTACAGAGCACTTTACATCAAAGTGCTGTGCAGGTGAAATTAGTAAGAACATACACAACACTAGTAAAAACACAAACACAATTTAAAACAGGACACCATTAAAAAAAAAAAAAAAAAAAAAAAGCAAGCTACCTAAGACTCAATACGTACGCAGCAATAAACAAGTGGGTCTTAAGCTTTGCTTTAAAGACCTCAATCGAGCAAGCCTGTATAGTTGCAAGAGGAAGATTGTTCCACAGTGTCGGTGTGCGGTAAGAAAAAGGTCACTCACCGACAGTTTTCTTTATGACCTTTGGGACATACAGACGACCACTCCCCCGAGAGCGAGAGCAAATAAAAAGCAACGAGTTCTGTCAGGTAAGAAGGTGCCAGACCATTTAAAATTTTATATGTCAATAAC
Organism: Epinephelus moara; assembly: GCF_006386435.1. NCBI lineage: Eukaryota > Metazoa > Chordata > Actinopteri > Perciformes > Serranidae > Epinephelus > Epinephelus moara. The sequence continues at coordinate 38,961,375 of NC_065523.1, forward strand.
AGCACCTTAAAATCAGCTCTAACTTGGACAGGTAGCCAATGAAGAGAGGCCAACATGGGAGTTATATGGTCATATCTAGGTGATCCAGTCAGAATACGAGCTGCCGCATTCTGCACCATCTGTAGACCATGAAAACTCTCCTTAGGCAACCCGGATAAAAAAAACATTACAATAATCCAGCCTAGATGTCACAAAGCATGGATAAGGGTCTCAGCATCTTTCAATGAGAGGACAGATCTAACTTTAGCAATTTTTCTGAGGTGAAAAAAGGCTACCCATGTCACCTCCTTTACATGCAGGTCAAATGAAAGGGTCTGATCAAAGACCACACCAAGATTCTTTACCCTGTCCTTGCAATGAATGACGCAATCATCAAGAGACAGAGTAAAGTCATCAAACTGGTGGCTCAATTTTGCTGGTCCAATAGCTAACATCTCAGTCTTAGCTGGGTTAAGTAGCAGAAAGCTAGTTGATAGCCAGGTCCTCACAGCAGCCAAACAGGATGTAAGTTTGTCCAAATCAGACCCATTCCTTGCAACAACAGGCATATAAATTTGCAGGTCATCGGCATAGCAATGAAACCGAATCCCAAAAGAGCGCATGATCTAACCTAGTGGTGCCAAGTACAGTGAAAACAGCAGTGGACCTAGGACGGAGCCCTGAGGGACCCCGTGCCTAACAGGACAAGAATCAGAAGACATGTTATTGTAAAAAACACATTGAGATCTTTCTGACAGGTAAGATCTTAACCATTTGAGCACCTGACCTGAGATGCCAAAATAATTTTCAAGTCTGTCCAAAAGTATATGATCCACTGTGTCGAATGCAGCGCTGAGGTCCAACATCAAGAGAACAGATGTTGAGTCTGAGTCTATGGCTAGTAATCAGTCATTTACAACTCTTGTAAGCAGACTGTAGTGGCTCAAATAAATCATTTCAGTTTATAAAATGTGCAAAAAAAAGGTTCATTAAATATCAGGAAAATATTATTAAACTGTCTAAGAAAATGTTCTTGAAATGTCCAAAAAGCATCATTAAAATGTCTTAAAACATGTAACTTAAAGGTCAAAATATTATTAAAAATTTGGGGGAAAAATACTAAAATGTCTGAGAAAATGTTGATAAAATGTCAAAAAAAAAAAATTAACTTAATATCTGAAAAATGTTATTGAACATTTTTAAAAAAAAAAATGTTGTGAAAGAGTCAATAGATTGATCAAAAATATTAACAAAATGGCTGAAAAAGTGTTGATAAAATGCTAAATGAAAATATTATGTATGATGAATATATGGATGAAATGTCCATAAAATATTATTACAATGTCCTACAATAACCTTTAGTTTAGTGGGCACTATATACTTAGGGGTGTGTGTGTGTGTGTGTGTGTGTGTGTGTTTGCAAGCTGCTTGGTGTCTCACCGAAGGACAAGACGAACTGGCACAGGACAAAGGGAGACGCAGACAATATATACACACAGGGTAAGGGCACAGGTGGAAACAATCAGGGGCGAGGCAGACAATCAGACCAGCGGGAAAACACACAGGGGAAGGAGCAAGTTGAAACGAGAGGAGAGTTAACTTTCAAAATAAAACAGGAAATCACGAGACAACATAGACACGAGACAAACTGATTAAATTAACTTAACAACGTTTGTTGGTTATGACACCGCTTCTATTTCCTTCCGCGCTTTGTCCTTCTTTACGCGATCATGGTCAGAGCTGGAGGACACATCACAAGGCTTCACGGCTTCGCAAGGTTTTCCTTACATTTCTTTAAGCGCTTTAGTTTTGCCTCCACGGCGAGCTGCTATCTGTGTGGTTTATTTTTTGGTTTAGCGTCTGTAGATAATGTTAATGGAGAGGAGTGAATGATGAAGGAGATAATAGAAAAAATTACGAAGCAGTTAACCACACCTGTTGCTTCAAACATGAGACAAGAAAAGGTAAGAAAAATGAGAAGTTTACCTAAGAAACAGGAAGTGTGCTGTCAGTGTCCTCAAGATGACTGTCTGCTAGCGGTTAGCAAAAAGAGGATGTTTGTGGGATGTAATAATCAAGGTGTTTCTCCATGTGCTGATTTCATGTTCTTATTTTGGCACATAATCAATCAATTTTATTTATAAAGCCCAATATCACAAATCACAATTTGCCTCACAGGGCTTTACAGCATACAACATCCCTCTGTCCTTATGACCCTCACAGCTGATCAGGAAAAACTCCCCAAAAAACCCTTTAACGGGGAAAAAACCGGCAGAAACCTCAGGAAGAGCAACTGAGGAGGGATCCCTCTTCCAGGACGGACAGACGT
>NC_065523.1:38965014-38967245 GCF_006386435.1 Epinephelus moara
TCTTTTCGGGTCAGGATAGGCCTAATTTTCACAATATTACGCAGATGAAAAAATGCAGTCCGTGAGGTTTGTTTTAAATGAGAATTAAAAGACAAATCTTGATCAAATGTTACTCCGAGGTTTCTTACGGTAGTGCTAGAGGCCAGAGCAATGCCATCTAGAGAAACTATGTCATCAGATAAAGAGACTACTACACTAAGATCTAATAAAACAAGTACAGAGACGAGTCCTTTGTCTGAAGCAATCAGAAGTTCATGTCTGACACATTCAAGAACACATACAGACAACACACACATATACGAGCACAGTGAGCATGCAGTCATCACCCAGAGTATACACTTGAATTTATCAAATGTTATGAATAAGCCATTTTAAAAAAGTAGGTTTTTAGGTGTTTTTTTGAACCAGTCAACAGACTAAGCTGATCTAATGGAAGTGGGGATGTTGTTCCAAAGTCTGGGTGCCAGTATGGCCAACAGGTTTTGGTTGGAAGACCTAAGTGACTGCTTGGTGGTATGAGGGCTTAGTAGCTCGGAAATATAGGTAGGAGCTAAGCCATATAAGGCCTTATAGGTGATTAAAAGAATCTTGAAATGAATCCTGAGCTTCACTGGCAGCCAATGCAGTGAGGCTAAAACAGGAGTAAAGGTAAAGGTAAAGTTCCACTGATTGTCACACACCTGAGTGATGTGGGATCTACGGCCAGTCCTAGTTAACAGCCTTGCTGCTGCATTTTCTACAAGCTGGAGACATGACAGGTCAGCTTGGCTAAGGTGAAAAGGGAGTTGCAGTAATCGAGATGGGAAAAAATGAAGGCATGAATGATATGTTCCAAGTCAGAGGCTGACAATAACGGTCTGATTTTTGCATGTTCCTGAGTTGAAAAAAGCAGGATTGAACCATTTTATTGACATGTTGTTCAAGTTTCAATTTAGGGTCAAATATAACGCCAAGATTCCTAGCGTTAGTTTTGACATGTGGGGCAAGTGGGCCAATATGCTGAAAGATGCCTTTAGCAGTATTTTCAGGGCCAAAAATGAGAATCTCAGTTTTGTCAGAATTTAGCTGAAGAAAGTTGACAGACATCCAGTCCTTTATCGCAGCTAAACAGTTGTGGAGAGTGTTTAGGTTGCTAAGATAACCTGGCCTTACTGAAAAATATAGCTGAGTGTCATCCGCATAGCAATGACAGGATATACAACCAAAATGACTGATTATCTGGCCCAAGGGAAGCATATACAATGAGTAAAGAATGGGACCAAGGATTGAGCCCTGGGGCACCCCATATAACAGCGGAGTGGACAAGGACACATAGAAGACAGAGTGACAGTGACATTGTGTCAGTGTCTCCTGTGTTTTTGTGTCTCTGATGGTGATGTGATGTGTCTCCTCCTGATGACGTCTTATTCAGCTCACCTGTTCAGTCTGCACAGCTGCTGTTCATCAGCTCGTCAGTGATCTGCTTCTGTTATGACCCGCTCGTTTAGGCCACAACAGAGAAGGGAGGGCCACACAGAAAGCTTAAGTTTGTAAACGATGATTTTATTTGAAATTATAACAAATAATTACAAGAACAGTAAAAAAATATGAAATGTGAAGTCAGTAATCACGGAAATGTTGGATGCAACAAAAGCCATGTGTGTGGGGGTGTGTGTGGTAGAAAACAAAATAAAAACCAAACAGAAACTGGCAGGATCTTGGCTGTCCGGGTAAGAGAGAGCATGAACTGAGGAAGCCTGGCTTTTATAGACTCCCTCACAGGTGTAGCCAGTCAGCAATCTCAGGTAGAGGTGAAGCCACCCAACAGGCAGAGGCAGAGCTTCCCTGCAACCAGGAAGGTAAATGAACAGGAGATCAGCATAGCAGATAGCAGAGGGCCTTGCAAAGCAGCAGTGAAACCTGGGGCCTGTATCACGAAGCAGGATTAATGTCTTAGCGAGGTAACTTCAGGGTTAACTCTGGGTTTTCGGTCTCACGAAGCCGGTTCAGTTCCTATCGGGGTAGATCACCATGGTAACTTACTCTGAACGGCTATTCTGCTCCGGAGCAGGGTAAGTTCAGGGTTGAATCTGATCCTATAAAAAGCACCACCCACTGGCCAATCAGCTGTTGGGAAAAAAATGACTCCGCTGACAGAAATGCAGCCCAGTCATGACGGGAAGTTTAATTCATTTGATTGATTTTGATTTGAAAGTTTATTTTGAACATTAAAAAAGAAAAGAAAGCAACAA
>NC_065523.1:38967346-38988877 GCF_006386435.1 Epinephelus moara
ATATATAACGTTATGACAAAGAAGACCAGTTTATCAGACGCAATGATGTTAGACGATAATTGTAATACACGCAATTCATCTGCGCAGCATTGATTTCATGGGATTCAAGGGTGTGATCAGTGTCAGATGTACAGGTACAGGTACTGTAGCTACTTGAACCAGTGATGAGTCATTTAACCTACACATCATTTTATCTGCTGCCTTGTGTTGTCTTGATTTTTCCCTCTCTCCTCCTCTATTCCTTCTTTCCTCACCCGTTTGTTTTTCTTCTCTATTATGTGATGTCATTGATGTTTTGACAGGGGAATTTCTTTGATAAGCTTTTAGTGGCTTCTAACCTCTCCGGCACTTTTCTTTTTTTAATCTTGTAAATGTTATACTGTCTGTTTTTAACATTATATGCAAATAAACTAATCTAAACTAAAGCTAAACATTATTCATCCCGTTATGCGTTGCCACGCATGTTTCCTCCTCCTGCAGCTGCCACGGTGTTGGCCTTTTCTCTAATGTTGCTTTTCTCCTCCTCATATTTTAGTAGAATTAATCTCTGAGCCTCACTACAAATACTTTATTTTCCTCACATACGGCGCTCTGTGAGGACGCTTAGTGACGCTGCGCTTCTCTCATGATTGTGATTGGTCCGCTGCGTGCGCGTTCACGGCTCTTGATAAAGAAACCCTGGGTTGAGTTACCGAGTTGATATCCAGTGTCGTGATACCGATTATCCTGATTGCCATTGTTAGGGTTAGTCAACCCAGGATAGGTCTGGGTAACCCAGGAAAGGGTGACCTCGCTTCATGCTACAGGCCCCAGCTCAAGCCCAGCACCTGTGAAAGACAGCAAACAGCCAAACAGACAGGAAAACAAAAACGGGCATGGCCGTCACTCTCTGGCTTTGCGCCCTTGTTGGAGCCACAGTGGCAGTTTGTTTTCTTGGCAGCTCTGTTCTGCGCAATTGGAGTTATTCCTTCGTGCTGTTTGCTTTGCCTGAACTCATGTTTGAAGTGTGGTTGTCCTGTGAGAACCTCGTGTCTCTGAACAGTCAGAGAAACAGCCCGTTTTCAGCTTTGTGACGATGACTTTTAAAGTTTTTAAAGAGTTTATTTAGCTTAAAGAAGCAGGAAAATGTTCTCAGCAGCACATTAAGGGACATCTTCAGTTTCTCACAAACATTCAACATCAACACATCTGGAGATACATGGTTTACAGTGGACAAGAAGGGGCTGGTACTGTCTGCTGAAGGTTTTACCTGAGAGGACATATTTGGATGAGATGAATCGACTCTTGTATGTACAGCCACAATGTTTACTTTTTCAGGTGCCAGCGTCAGGCTCCAAAAAGTAAACACCCAAAGCGTCGTCCTCTGCTGAGCCAGGTTCACTCACTCGCAGCATCGTGTTTTTGTTTTCAGACTTTTTCCTGCTGCTGGTTAAACACATTCTTCCTCTCAGTAAAAATGTGAATCACAACCACACAAGGAGAACCCATTTAACGTACAGACAAAAAGATATTGGACATTATTGGAATGGTCGTTGTTGTGGGGTGTAAAATATTGGTGAAATAAAACAAAAATATAATGTCTCCTCTCCTACACTTAAAACATTTAAGGTTGACGTCGGTCTTTCGTCTCATTTTTAGACCTTGGATATCATAAAAACTTAAATAAATTTAAGATGTTTTAAGACTCAATAGAGACCCGTGAGGACCCTGTAGAGTGAGTTTTGGTAAACTGGGACAATTTAGTTTTGCAATGAGCATCTTTTCAACGAATACACAAAATAACCCAAACGTGCAATGCTGACGCGTTGCTGAGAAGGTGTCTGATAAGGAACATTTTCATTCTGGAACAATTTACTGAATCACACCAATGACTTTGTTCCCAACTTGATACCACTTTTTTAACATTCACACCAGCACTACAGTGTACAGAAGAAAAATAAAGAATAATTAAACACAGAACTGACTGGCAAACTTGCAACTTTGTCCGTTGCTCATTTCCTGATCTTGCTCTTCCTCATGATCCTGACCTTGATGCTTTTTTGGATCCTCTCTCTACTGAAGGGGTGATCTCAACTATTTACTCAATTACTTACAATCTCCTTTCGGATTCTCCTCAAGCCCTTAAAACTGCTTGGGAAGCGGATTTGGAAGAGGCGATTTTGGCTAATGATTGGGAAGAGATTTCGCAGAGAGTACACAGGTCATCTTCTTGTGTTAGACAGTTTAAAGGGATAGTGCACCCAAAAATGAAACTTCAGCCATTATCTACTCACCCATATGCCGAGGGAGGCTCAGGTGAAGTTTTAGAGTCCTCACATCACTTGCAGAGATCCAAGGGGAGAGGAGGTAGCAACACAACTCCACCTAATGGAGGCTGACGGCGCCCCAGATTCAAACGTCCAGAAACACATAATTGAAACCACAAAATATCTCCATACTGCTCGTCCGTAGTGATCCAAGTGTCCTGAAGCCCCGACATAAAAAGTTGTTTGGAAAAACCTCATTTGAACTCTGTTTTTAGCCTCATTGTAGCCTGTAGCTCTGACTGCCTCTCTGGGCACCGCGCTCACGTGTGTGCGCTTGTGCGAGACCGTGAGACATGGGCACCGCCTTCATGTGTGTTCACGTGCTTTCGCTGGTCTCGTGCGCACACGTTAGCACGGTGCACAGAGAGGCAGTCAGAGCTACAGGCTACAATGAGGCTAATGTCTTGAAGTAACTACTAAAAGTAATACCGTACTCAACATTCTTATGCATGATGATATAGGCGAATATTCCATTTTAGTTCTTGATTTGTCTGCGGCCAGGTTCAAGGTCAAGGTTCAAATAAACGTGTCAGTGAACTTGTGTGGTCTCCTCTGTCATTTCCAAGATGTTGAGTGTCTGCTGGGAGCGGGCCACATGCAGAGACGTGTTGTTTGCTGTGTCGTGCAGCGAGGTGAAGAAGCAGAGGAGGGCCAGGCAGGCCCCTGTTGCAGCAGCGACCCTTCTTACTGGAGGTCCAAAGATGAAGAAGAGGAGCAGAAAGGTTCTTGTTTTGGTTGGTGACATTTCAGGGTCACGTGTCACAGTGACCACGGTGCTGTTCAGTTGGCCATCTTTTGTCTAAAGACCAAAAGAGGCCACAGCAGCCATTTTACGAGGGCTGAACTTACAGGACATGATTTACATGTCCAGTTTAGAGTTGCACAGATGAAAAAATCATCCGTGATGTCCAGTGGTCCCCACAATAGCTTTATTATTTCTCCACTCTGTCATTCGAATCTAATTTGCATGTAATTGTAATTTTATTTGCATCTAATTTGGTGCTGATATTTGGACGAGGAGAAATGGTCAGCCTTTGTCTTTATTGTCCTCAAGTTCAAATGCTATGCGTAGTCCATCACACCTCTTCTACATACCAGTTTAAACACTGAGGAAACTCGATCCTAATTCAAGTCTCCTGAACTTTCACAGACTATGTATTAATCGTGTAACTTTTGCATGCTGGGAAATCTTGAGGAGCGGTAACCTGGTGCTCTATAATATCATACGGATGAATTAAAAATAACTCTGCATCAGGATATTTTGGAAATTAATCTTTAAAACTGTCATGTCGGGGCGTCGGTGGCTTAGTGGTAGAGCAGGCGCCCCATGTACAAGGCTGTTGCTGCAGCGGCCCGGGTTCGACTCCAGCCTGTGGCCCTTTGCTGCATGTCTCTCCCTCTCTCTCCCCCCTTCACACTTCACTATCCTGTCAATTAAAGGCAAAAATGCCCTAAAAATATCTTTTAAAAAAAACAAAACTGTCATGTCAGTGTGTTTTTGCTGACACGACATCCCATTGCAGCCTCTGCAGCGATGATGGAAAGTAACTGATTACATTTTCAATTTTAAGCTACTTTACTTGAGTATTTCCATGTTCTGTTACTTTGTACTTCTGATGCACAGAGTGAAATATTTTACTTTTTCCTTCACTTTATTTCTTTGACAGTTGTAGTTACAGTTACATTAAAAACACATATGTTGAATACCAAACTACCATACAGTGTCAAAGACTTCAGACCTTTATGGCTCGTGACCCGTTATAAAATATATTACAGCTGGATTCCTTTGTCATGTATCAGCTTTCTGTGAGTTGTTCCAAACCTCTGACATGGTTTTATTTACATGGTTGTGGCAGGGACTTTTTCTTTTTCTTTTCTTTTTTTGAAAGCCGGTGCAGAAGTTAGCTAGAATCAGAATCAGAAACGCCTTATTGATCCCCGAGAGGAAACTGTGGTTCACAACAGTGGCTCCGATGTAAAAAGTAGAGATTTATAAGAGGTAAGAATAAGAGTATAATAATAATAATAAATTATATTTGTAAGCGCTTTTAACAAATGCCCAAAGAGACTTTACAGTTTTTTAAAAATCATAAAATAGAGCAAAGTCAGAATAAAAAACAGCAATAAAACACCATAAAACACACAAACTTATACATTAAAAGCTGATTAAAAAAGGTGAGTTTTGAGCATGGTCTTGAATGTTGGGAAGTGTGTGCAGATACGGATGGGTTTGGGGAGTGAGTTCCAGAGGGAGGGGGCAGCGATGGAGAAGGCCCTGTCCCCCCAGGTTCGGTGCTTGGTCCGTGCAGGTAGTGAGAGGAGATTTCCTTTGGATGAGCGGAGGTCGCGGGAGGGGGTGTGGTGGTGGAGTAGGTGTGTGAGGCGGGAGGGGGCCTGGTTGTTGAGTGCTTTGTGTGTGAGGAGGAGGATTTTGAACTGTATGCGATGTGTGATGTGGAGCCAGTGTAGGTTTTGGAGGACGGGGGTGATGTGCTCTCAGGAGCGGGTGTGGGTGAGCAGGCGGGCAGCGGAGTTCTGGATGTATTGAAGTTTATTGAGGAGTTTGAATGATGAGCCATAGAGGATGCTATTGCAATAGACCAGTCTGGATGTGATAAATGCGTGGATGAGGGTTTCTGCAGCAGAGAAGGTGAGTGAGGGGCGGAGACGGGCGATGTTCCTGAGGTGGAAGAAGGCAGTCCTGGTGATGTGATTGATGTGGTGGTCAAACCTTAGCTGGCTGTGGAAGATGATTCCTAGGTTGCTGGTGGCTCTGGTGCGGGATGTGGGGTCAATGATGATTATGTCCGATTTGTCTCTGTTCAGTTGGAGATAGTTTGTTTGCATCCATGATTTTATTTCAGTGAGACAGTTGGTGAGTGTGGAGTGGGTGGTGTTGATGATGGCTCAACACCTGGGACGGGCCCTAAATCACAGAGCTAATGTTAGAGGAGCTGATGGGATCACATTTCACCTCGTGCAGTTTTACCTTGTAGGATTCCATGTGATGAATAAATGATTCACTGATGCAATATATCATTATTATGATGCTCACCTTCGTCACAAAGTATAATATTTTATTCACACAATATATTTCCATCCTCATTCTGTGAGGGTAGTTTAGCAGTGTGGGTGCAGACCTGTAGTTCTGTTTGCCTTTTGGGCAAAGCACTGGCACGGTGCCCTCACTACCTTCTGTGCTGTTGCGCCACCCGACCAGTGATTACTTTAGATTGTACTCTGCACAGAGTGAATCACCAAGACACTTTTTGTCCTGGTGGAAAAGGAAACTCCCCCCTCATGTAAAACGTCACCTCTGCTCTCTTGAGAACAGACATGTCAACACCTTATTTATTTATGATGCATGAACAGGACGGACGGAGCCTTGGCCACAGCACATGGTGAGAGCTGTTGTATTTCAATCATTTCATGTAAACCTGAAAATTATCAGAAGAATGTGAGGATTCAGAAACATTTGAAAACACAAGAAGTTATCACGTGAAATGAAGAATATTTAAGACGCTGCAACATTTCTGAGGCAGACGTCAAATTCAAGCAAATCTGTGGCATTTACAAATTCAAACACTTTACAAACGGGGCGGCTGTGGTTCAGAGGTAGAGCAGGTCGTCCACTAATCAAGAGATCGGCAGTCCACATGTCAAAGTATCCTTGACAGGAACATCTGTCCAACTGCTCCTGATGGCTGTGTGTGAGAGCGTGTGAATGGTTACTGAGTAGCAGATGGTACCATGTACAGTAGCCTTGGCCACCAGTGTGTGAATGTGTGTGAATAGGTGAATGTGACATGTAGTGGTCGAAAGACAAGTGCAGTCCATTTACCATTTACTTCTTTGAACAAAAACATCAGAAGTGCGTTAGCTAGCTGGTGGTGCCAGTTCTGTTTAGCGTTCATGTGCACATCCTCTTCTCAGCGTACCCCCTGATGTGGAAACACCGCCAAGATTTTGCTGGCTGTTTGGTTAGTTTTTGGAAGCAAATTTGGTCATGACTATGATTCTGTCGGAGGAAAGACGACAGGAACTCTGCTGCTGCAGGAAGTCGGACTAAAACTCTTTCCACTGTGAAAAACACGTCCTCAAACCTCCGCTCTGAAACACTGATTACGACCTGAAGCTCCAGGAAATACACCCCACCAAAGGAGAGCCCTCCTCGGCTCGGAGGTCGGCTGTAGCTCTGCACTGGCTAAACAACCCAAACTGGACTTTACTGGTGGACAGCTGCAGACACAGAGAAGTGATGAAGCTGGTGGTTGAATATGTGCTGGATGAAATGTTGCTCCATGAGTGACTCTCCGTCTGTCAGACAGATCTCTGCGAAAATACCGCTCACAGGCAACTGAAGACCTCCAGGTCAGCAAAAATAAATAAAAAAATTGCACTAACTAGCCTCAGCTACACTTATAGGTGACCACCCTGACATTCATACAGAGACACATCTAAATTCTGGGGAGATATGCTGTTACCAGTTTTACTGGGTTTACTGGAAAAGTAGTATAACAAGTGGTGTAACAACTTACTGTTGGCAGGGAGTAATAAGTGAAGTAATAAAATTACTTTTGAAAAAAGTGATGAGTAATTTATAAATTTAATTTATAACATTTTTAGAGTAACAAGCCCAACACTGGTCTCGGATCATAAACCAAAAGCTTTGCTCTGTTTAGTCCTCACCCCTTTCATAACAGCTCCTCTCCCAAATCCCAAACTCCAATTCTTCCATCAAAGCAGCAAATGAGGTCGACCTGCACCCTGCGCCTGCACCGCCACCGAGGCACCAGCGATGCAACGTTTGTTCCACCGGTCGAGCACTTCCTCTACATTTGTGTACAGCTCTCCTCACAACATCTCACACTGGATGACAAAAAATGTTGTCAGAGAGCAAAGCAGCCAGCAAACGACCAAGTTCCCCAAGTTTACTAAAATGCCTACTGGACAACAAGCGGACAGCAGAGACGAACCATTCCAGTGACGTCACCAACCAGCTTGTTGAGAGACAGCTGCGCCCTGCTCGACAAAACATGAGCTGCAATCTGGTTTTATCATGACTGATTGCAGAGTCATTATCTTGCCTCAGATAAACGTCAAACAAACCACGGTCATATTGTTCTCCTCCTTAAAGCACACCGAGAGTCCATTTATCATGAAAGTCCTGCCTGTCGTGGCACAGACACCTGACCTCAGCCCTGCTGAACGTTTATGGAGGCACTCAAAGAAAGAGAAAGCCGAGAGTTCTGTGGCATCATGACGAGCTCTCTGGAACACCATCAGATCCTGCTGAGATGATGTGAGTCATCAGGTGATGCTCAGACTGGTGGAGTTCATGCTGCTCAAGCGTTCACTGTCATTAATGCAAAAGACTAAATAAGATATTCTGAACTTCATGTACACTTGACATTTGCAATAAAAAAAGTTATTTTGCAACAACAAATGCAAAATCTTCTTGTGTCCATGAAAATTTTGCACTCAGAAAGTAGAAGTGTAATCACCCTCTCACCCTCTCACCCTCTCAGGCTGGGGTCCTCTACCAGAGGCCTGGGAGTTTGAGGGTTCTGCGCAGTACCTTAGCTGATCCTAGGACTGCACAATTCTGGACTGAGGCTTCAGATGTTGTTCCTGGAATCTGCTGGAGCCACTCTGTCAGTTTGGGGGTCACAGCCCTGAGTGCTCCTACAACCACAGGGACCACGTCATCTTTGACCTTCCACATCTGTTCCAGCTGTTCTTTCAACCCTTGATACTTCTCCACCTTTTCGTGTTCCTTCTCTCTGATGTTGCTGTCGGCTGGTAACGCCACATCTTCCACCACTGCCCTCTTCTGGTGTTTGTCAACCACCACTATGTCCGGTTGGTGAGCCAGCAGCTGTTTGTCAGTCTGGAAGCTGAAGTCCCACAGGATCTTAGCCCTGTTGTTCTCAATCACCTTCGGTGGTGTGTCCCATCGGGATTTGAGTACTTGGAGTCCCTACTGGGTACAGATGATCCTGTGCACTATCCCAGCCACTTGGTCGGGCCTCTCCATGTTCGCTGATCCTGCCTGCATCTTACACCCTGCCACTATGGCTGGACCGTCTCAGGGGCATCTTTGATGATGATGTGTTGTCAGTCCTCATAATTTTAGGCAGGTGATGGCAGGAAACTGCATGACGTTATTGTTCTGCTGATGTGGTAGTTTCCCCTTCAGACCGTCTGACAGACACAGAGCCCTGTTTGGGACTCTCTCTGGACGAGGCAAAGGTTCAGCTGTGTGCTGCTCTTCATCGGAGGTAGAATACTGAAACTAACTGAAAACACTTCTGTTACGTCCCCGTTTGAGCCCAGGGGATGAGGGGAGTAACATATAAAATGTTAACCGGGTGTTTTTGGAAGAAGCAGAGAGGAGAGCAGGTTAACTTTGACCGAACAATTATTTATTTACAAAAAACAGAATATAATGCGAACGTAAAGCGAGCTGCTCCAAATGAGTAGCCGGACCACTATAAAACACAAGCAAAAGAAAACATGAATTCGGGCCAACAAAGCAGCAACTACCAAACACCCTCCCTTCCACACCAAGGGAGTACTCACTGGTCGTTTAACGCGAAAAATGCTTCCAGGCTACCTGACACGCCACACACACAGCTCGGCTGCCACAGTCCACTGAACAACCAAACTCGCAGCCAGTCCTTCCACTTTTTATAGTTCCCCCATTTCAAGTGGCTTCAGGTGTGCTGATCCACCTGTAATGAGGGAGAGGCGGGACCTGGAGAAAAAAAAGGAAGGGGACACAAAGAAAAACAACACACAGGCCAGCGGCCGTAACAACTTCTGAGCTTCCTCTGTTCCCAGGCTGTGCAAACATTTCTCTGTCTTTGTACAGTGGCAGGGAATGAATGCTTTCAGATTTAGTTCTCCAAAATGAACTGAACAAATAACATCCATGCACCACTCAGGGGACATGGGTCTGACTGCACACTGAACCTCATCTCTTCAGACGCATGAAGAGATTTCCTATTTAGTTACACACATGGCAAACACTGTTTGAAACTTTGCAAGCAGACACCTCTTGCAAGAATAACAACAGCTGATCACTGAGCTGATGTTGAGTTTAACCTGCCGTTTGCTGTTTGCTCTGCGTTCAATGTAAATGTTAGTGATGGAGCAGTTCTGCTTCAGTTGTAGCTGTGCCACAGGCAAATGTTTTAAGGAAGGAGTTTAGAAAAGATTTGATTACATTTGGAGATCTTGTTGCTTCAACCTGAGAGTTACCTTTTAAACGTGCTTTAAAATCAGCACTGATAGATTTGATTGTGTACAACAGGAGGGACAACATGACTGCATGACTCAGCTTCAGTGACCACTCAGAGGGACCGGACTGGAAAGAACAGGCTCAAGGATCAACAAGCTTTTCCCACTGACCTTGAGACAGTGATATGCATCACACCTCTGAAATATCAGTTGTAGAATTGGCACTGAAATATTCTTACAAATTCATGACTTGCTATCATCGATCAAACATCACCTTGTAAAAAAAACTCAGGGTTAAAAATAGATCAAGTCTCTGAAGAACTATCAGTGATGTTCAAGACAAGGAACAAACCCTGGGCGATAGTGAGGCGCACTGGCAAGCCTGCACACGACCCCTCGTCTGACTCACGGGATGTAAACTGTGGCTACAAGTCTGCCAATGGCCGACTCCCATCTGCATCTGCATGTTACTGTTGTTTTTAAATCCCCCTCGCAATGGGAAACAACAACCTATGCACTGATCCTAAGTGCTGTATCGTAGGCAGCTGGACTTGTTTGAATTTCTTGAAGATGTTGGCGTGGAGTCGACGGCTTTAAACCTCGTGTGGGTGTGAACCCTTAAAGGGACAGTGTGTAGCATTTTCAGTTGTTTATTGGCAAAAATCAATGCCTGCATTCATAAACATGTCATCACTGGTGTTTCATTACCTCCACCAATAATCGGACTTCTTCTCGTAAAAGGAGAATTTTAGATTTGTTTGTACATTGGTCGGATAAGTCGTCTGGGGGGTTTCATAACATTCAGCAACATCTTGAGAATACATCCGCCAGCAAAGGACATACAGCCCCGCCTTCGGCGTTTTTGTTGAGAGCCAGGCCAGCGCTGTGTGACTGAGAAGCCTTTGCAAGCCAGTATGAGACACTCTGGGCACCTACCCTAGAATAAAGAGGGAGGGAGTGGAGGTGGATAGTCAAATAAAGTCTGGACTTTAACCTGGGAGTGCAAATCATTTTTTATATGAAAGCAAATAGTGTGCTAGTATATGTGACATGATGTATGTCATGTAATGTTAAATAATTTTACTAACAGTTGTATTTATTTTAAGCCAAACCATGACCTTTTTCTGAACCTAACCACATTCTTTTGTTGTCCAAAGAGGTACACATAACACAAAGTTTTGAAATGGAAATATTCCTCCTATTCTTGCCTGATATCCGACTTCAGTGTCTCAACAGTCCGAGGTCGACCTTGTCGTATTTTGTGCTTCATCATGTTCCACACATGTTCAGTGGGAGACAGGTGTGGACTGCAGGCAGGTCAGTCTGGTACCTGCACTCTGTCACTACGAAGCCACGCTGTTGGAACACATACACAGTGTGTCTCAGTGTCTCGCTGGAAGAAGACGGGACGTCCCTGAAAAAGATGACGTTGTCTGGATGGCAGCATATGTTGCTCCAAAACCTGTATGTACCTTTCAGCATTCATGGAGCCTTCACTGATGTGAAGTTGGCTTTGAACTTTGAGCTGGTAACAATCTGGATGGTCTTGGAGGACAGGATGTCCATGACGGTCTGGTCACACCACTTTGTGTCAGTCCATCTCAGATGAGCTCAGACTCAGAGAAGTGGGTGGAGCTGTTTCTGGATGTTGTTGATATCTGGCTTTCACTCTTTATGGTAGAGTCGTTCGTAGATGCAGCGCTGTGTTGACTGACAAGGTTTTTCAAAATGTTCCTGAGCCCATGTAGTAATATCCAACACTGTCACTCCAACCTTGTTACATATCGACATTTGATCATGGACTGTCAACGTTGAGATATGACGTACCGTCGTTAAAGGTTGCTTTTTTCATTGGTTTCTGACGCCACAAGTCACTCCCCAAGCGCTGGATTTCGACGACATCGGAGTGAGACCGGGCCTGTGACAGAGGCATTATGTTTTTAGGTTGTACAGCCATCCGTCTGTACATCCCATTCTTGGCCCAATCTTATCTCATGAAACCTTGAGGGAATTTCTTCAACTTTGGCACAAATGTTCACTTTGATTCAGCATTGATCATCATGTTTTAACATCATATCTCAGGAACAGAAGGGGAGACATTTGGTCAGACACTGAATTGGTGACTGAATTTTAATGTTCATAGGTCTCAAAGGTCACTGTAACCTTGTCTGTCTCATTCATGTGAATGCAATATCTCAAGGGCACTGAGAGAGAATTTCTTCAAATTTGGCACAAACGTCCTCTTAGTATCAACAATGAACTGATTCAGTTTTAGTGGTCAAAGGTCAACGTGGCCTCATCTTTCTCACTCTTGTGAACGTGATATTTTAAGAACACATGGAGGGAATTTCTTCAAATTTGGCACAAACGTCCACTTAGTATCAACAATGAACTGATTCAATTTTTGTGGTCAAAGGTCAATGTGACCTCATCTGTCTCACTCTTGTGAACACAACATTTTGAGAACATATGTATGGATTTTCTTCAAATTTGGCACAAACGTCCCCTTGAGTTCAACGATGAACTGATTAGATTCAGGTGGTCAAAGGTCAGTGTGACCTCACAAAACATGTTTTTGTCCATAACTCAAGAATTCATACATTAAATGTGACCAAACTTGACACAAATAATGAAGGTCAAAAGGTCAAAGGTCAGCTTGACTGTGACATCATCATGTTTTAATGTCATATCTCAGGAACAGAAGGGGAGACGTTTGGCCAGATACTGAATTGGCGACTCTAATCTTGAAACATTATATATCAAAGGCTCGCGGCCGTTCTGTATTACTTTCAAAAAGTTAACCTCCTGTAGATCAACTTTTCTCCGAACTTCTCGTGGTGTGGCAGCATCTTTCTTTATGTGGCACGAACCTTGAACAACCTCCCAGATGATGTCAGACGAACCCCGACTCCAAGCACTTTTAATTCAAAGCTAAAAATGTCCGTTTTAACAGAGCCTGTAACAACTTACTTTTAAACTGGATTTAACTGGATCATCATCAGCACCTCTTAGGCACTTTGGCTATTTTTTAATGGTAACTTTTTATTGTCAATAATTAAGTCATAAATCTTGAAACTGTGCTGATTGTATAGATGTTCTGTGTGTGAAGCATCCATGTTTTCACTGACATGGATGGAGACTGTCAGAGCGTTCAACCGTGGTGTGGTAATTCTAGTTGGGTTTATTGGTGGTGTAACCAATTACACAGCAACTCTACAGCTTTAATTATTGATTTAAAATAGAAATTTGGAGACAGGTTTCAACCTGCGTTGTGTACACTGACGGCATCTACGCAGAGTGCTGGACTATCTTTCCCAAACAGGGAGTGGCAATGAGAGCCACAGAGGCTCTGATGATGTTTTACTGGTCTGATGTGTGTATGACAAATTTCAGTTACACAGGAAAATCATAGTTATCATTATTAAAGGGCAGTTTATAGGTGTGGGTACAAGCTTGGAATCATCTTTTGGGCAAAGCACTGTAGGTTCAATGTCCGTCACAACCCTCTCTCCTCTTGCTCCACCCCATCAGTTATTATCTTTACATCCTACTTTATCACTGCACTTAGTACAGGCACTGAGACACGCTTCTTCCTGGTAACAAACAGCACTGCCCCTCAACTCACCTGTGGCCAGTCTCGCCTTATTTATTTGGGAAGTAGACGTGTCAACATTCCACACAGTTGGTCACACCTCACTGATCGCTGGACGGTTTATGTCACATTAACAGGACGAGTGGGACCCCGACCACAGCAGATGGTGAGAACTGGAGAACTTTCATGTAGAATTTTAAATGTCATCACTTTATCTTTTAATGTTAACTTTAAATAAACAGTGTCTTCCTCCTGATGGTGATCCAACAGCCACCATCAGAATTTGGAGACATCACATTTTGAAGCTCTTTTTATGAGACGTGAAGCTGAACTGTTTGAAATTTAACCTTTGCCATTTTTTTTAATGATTCACGACTAAATGAATAAAATAAATAAATAAAACTTATTCACTGTAAACTTGCCTTGCTGAATATTTATTTGTTGTTAGGTTATTTTACTTAATTATTTATTTGTAGATTTTATCTTACTTCTTATTCCTGAACTCGTTTAGTTTTTTTTATTTTGACCTGGAGTGTTGTGAAAGGCGCCTATAAATAAATTGTATTATTATTATTAATAGATTATGAGACCGGTCACTCTCTGCTGTTTATTCGTCTCTCTTTGTTTCTTTCTTTGAAGGAAATGTTAAATTTGTAGGTAGACGTTTGCGTTCTGTTTCAACCATGAGACATGTTTTTCACTGTCACCACTCACAATAAATAATAATAATAAATATATAATATATGTGAAATGTATTATATATAAATGTAAGTAGTTGACACATATAAGTAAGTATAGAGAATATTGTATGTGTAAATATATAAAGTAAAATTAAAGATAAAAGAAATGACATTTAAACAGCAGAGAGTGACCAGTCTGTGTTCTCCTAATGTCATCATTAATGTTTACATAAATGCAAAATGAAATCTAAAACAATTTGTCCTCACGTTTCGTATTAAGAGCTTCAAAATGTGTTTTTTTTTAAAAAATTGCTATTGTGCAACATCAGGAGGATGCAAGTAATTTTATTTTTAAATTTAACATTCTATCTATCTATCTATCTATCTATCTATCTATCTATCTATCTATCTATCTATCTATTGGAAACACGATCAATATTTTGCACTTCAGTTTAGTTCAGATTGAAACTTGTGTAACGTCAGGTCCAGTCGGTGTGATACGTGCTTTACAACAATGACTAAAAGTCACGTTTAGCTTTATTAAACAAAACTCCTCACTCCTGTTTCTTGCTAGGAATTTATTTTTATATTGTATATTTATTTTGTTACTCCTAAGTTGTATTTTAGGGCCGTTCTTCTTTTGTTAGGAATGCTCTAAAGACTCCACTTAGGAGTTAAAAGCAGAGGTGGGGGACTCGAGTCGCAAGTTTTAACCCTTCGAAACCTGCAGTGAAGTCACTCCAGACACATTTCACAAGTATTTTTTAAACCTCAGCAAAATGGTTTTATTTCTTTAAAAATAACTGTATGTTTATTATTATTATTTATTTATTTTATCATAATAATACATTTAAAATTTGGTTACAGAAAAAAAAATATACGTAATATATTTTTATTATTTATTATTTCATTTCGACCTCTCTTTAAAGTCATTTCCTGTTTTGTTTTTTGTTTAACTTTTATTTTTTCGCTCTAATTTTCACTTTTTTTGTAACATTTTACTGAACTCATAATCATGTTTGGGTCATTTCTTGTTTTTAAAGAAATCATTTAGCTCAGGATTAAAAGCGTTAACGACTTGAGACCTGCTTGACCAACACTGATGAAAGACTGGACTGGACTTTGACGTGGTATTCATGACTTGAAATTTGACTTTGACTCGAGACAGATGACTTGAAAGGACTTGACTTTTTTTCTTAATTAAATATGAATATGATCATTAATATATATAATATGATGCACATGTTGCAGCGGCGGCTGATATTCATGCCCACGCTACCACAGCTCTGTCCTCCTCGTGTGTTCAGCGGCATCATGAGCTTCACTGCTTCGTGCTTTTATTCAGTTCTATCTGCGTGATACGTGTCAGTTAAGTTTTTAAGAAGCATAAGTATTGAGCGTGCTTTGTAACCAGCGCCACACCGTCAGCTCCGGGCCGTTACACACACTCATTCACCACTGTGAAAGCAGATACATGTGCTGGCAGCTTTCTATGCTCAGGCTCTGCTCTTATCTGTACAAGGTTTTGATAAGACCACAGTTTAACAACTGCTCCTGCCTCCTGTCCCAACATAAGGTTGTGAGTGTGTGCAAGTGCGTGTGCACCATAAGGTAGTTTTCCCTGTGACTTTTTATTTGGCCTCCCGTTCCTGCTTGGCTCGTTTGGGGATTTTAACAATGTGTTATTATCTCAGCTGCTCTCTGTCTTTCACCCAGATGATGTTACAGAGGCCCGACTCTGGCCACTTTTAATTCAAAGCTAAAAACGCTCCGTTATAACACAGCCTGTAATCACTGCAAACTTATGTTAAACTGGATTTCAAATCATTTTAAATAATATCTTTATCTTTGCACATCATCTGCACTTTTGCTATTTTTAATGATAACTTTTTATCGTAAATAATTTGGTCATAAACAAAAATCTCTTCAGACTCTACTCAGCCACTGTCCTCTGAATACGAACTTCTCCCATCAGGAAGAAGATTTCATATACCAAAGTGCAAAACAAACTGCCTCAAATTATCATTTGTTCCAGCCTCCATTAAGCTGTTGAACAATGTTAAAAACTAGTGCAATAGAGCAACGAGCAACGAGCATTAAACACACGGCACTTCAGCACTCAGCACTTTTTCTTGCACTTTAGGCATCTCTGTATGTTTCTGTGTTGTGATTGTTAAATGTAGTCCATGTCTGTTTCATGTGATAGAACTGTCATTGTGATGACCTGTGAAGCAATGAAATGTAGCACTGTGCCCAAGATGAATTTCCCTTAGGGGACAATAACGTTTACCTTACCTTACCTTTTGTAGCTCTGTTCGTTACTCTTTCATTGTAAATCTGCATCCTTTGTGATGTTTTATATTTTATTGCTCTGTAAAGCTCTTTGAATTGCCCTGGTGTATAAAATGTGATATACAATTAAAGCTGCCTCGCCGTCTCCCACGAAGCGCTGAGCATACGACAAGATTTCTGCTCATGTCCAAAACTTCCTGCGCATTCAAAAACATACCTCATTCTGAAAAGTCGAGAGCAACGTAATATTTGGAGAAAGAAGTTGTAATGTTTTCAGAAAGTAAGTTGAAATATTGTATATAACAAAAATAAAGTCATATCGTTTCAAGAAAATATCCACGTGCTCGATAGTCATTTTTCAAAAGGTTGAAAAATGAAGCCTATGTGAAAGTGTTAAAGTTCCTCTAATGACCACTTGAGGCTGGCTCCAAGAGCGAGTCAATCCCCACAGACCTCCATGTTAAACAACAACACGTTGTTATGTTTGCTGCATTAACTTTCGTTCTTGTCCCGGCCACGTTTCCCCCGACACAGCCGGGCAATCGGTCGCGTATCATGCTGATATTAAAAGAAGCCTTTTTTGTCAGTGTCTGACACCACAAGTCACTGCTCAAGCACCGGATTTCGACAACTTCGGAGTGAGACTGAGCTCTAGTTTTTATATAACTCACCTGTTTACGTTTTTTTCGAGCTCAAAGTTACGCACATTTGAGGGCGGGGCCGCTTCAGCGCTTGAGGCCGTCTGTAAAACATCGCCAGAGTCTATGAGTCAGATCCAATCCATGCTCCTTTACAGCTCCAGCCTCTCGTCTAAATATGGTCATCACAGGCTCCAAAAAAACCCAAAATGACGTTGGCTGAAATGCCGAACTCGAGGCTGCAAAATGGCAGTAACGTCCATCTGCATTATTGGGGGCGCGGCACGGCTGCGACTCGCGTCGAGGCGCTTGTTTCTCTTTTTTGTTTTAGGTTTGTTTTTCTTTATGTTTAATGGGGTCTCGTCTAAAGTGAGCACGGGGAAATGTTTATGCACATGTTTGTTTTCGTGCTATGTGGACTGTGGTTGCAAATGCAACAAATATGCTGGAATATGGATCCACGTGTGGACATGAACTGTGGGGCTGCAAAGACCGGCGTTTCATCTGCTGGCTCTGCGCTCCTATACAGCAGAGAAACACTGTTGGAACTAAGATGCTGTCAGGGGATTGTCACTTCACGGGATCGGGTCTTGTACCTTGCACCGGGGCTCCTGGACAGCATTCCTCCGGCGCTGATAAGAGGACTCCGGCGGTGAAGGAAACGAGGAAAGAGAGGAGGGTTGCGGAGACGCCTGCGCGCGAGGCACACAAGGCCACCACTTCCATCTGTGATCCTCGCAAACCTGCGGTCAATTAACAACAAAATGGATGAGATCCGTGCCTATACAAGGTACTGTTCAGAGTTCCGGGAGGCATCGTTGCTGTGCTTTACTGAGAGCTGGTTACATCCCTCGGTGTCGGACTCTGTCTGTGAAATCGACGGCTTTACTTTGGTGAGAGCAGACAGAGATACCAGCACCTGTAAGAGCAAAGGGGGCGGGATCTGTGTTCTAATAAATGATCAGTGGTGCCGTCAATACATCGTGAATGGCAGGATTTGTGACAAAGACGTTGAAATCTTGTACCTGACATTAAGACCATTCTACTTGCCAAGGGAATTTGGGTGCGTGCTGCTGTTTGTGGTATATGCACCTCCCAGTGGCAATGCGAAGCGAGCAGCAGCTACTGTTGCAGACTGTGTCCACACGATGCAGCAACAACATCCTGAGGCTCCAGCAATTGTTGTCAGAGATATGAACCAGTGTAAATTGGACTTAATGATGCCAGGATTCAAACAATATGTAAAGGGTGGAACGAGGAAGAATAAGCTGTTGGACAAATGCTTTGTAAACGTGGAGGGAGCATATGTGTCAAGGATAAGACCACCAATAGGCACCTCAGATCATAATGCGGTTCATCTTGTACCTGCTTATAAATCTAAATTGAAACGCTTCAAACCAGAGAAGAAAGTAATTAAAGTGTGGTCACCTGATAATATTGAAAAACTGAAAGCATCATATGACTGTACCATGTGGGAAGTGTTCCACCATGATTCCCTGGATGAAACAGTAACAACAGACTATATAGATTTCTGTGTACAGTCAATGATACCAACTAGGGAAATAAAAATATACCCAAATAACAAGACATTCATAACAAAAGAGGTTAAACACATTATAAACCTGCGAAAGATGGCTTTCAAAAACAAGGACATTGGAGGACTAAAACAGGTAGTAAACTACTAGTAAACTTTTACGGGAGGCAAAGAGGAAACACAGGCTTAAATTAGAGGAGGCCTACAGAAGCAAAAGTAGCAAACAGTTATGGGATACAATGAAAGCTATGACTGGGCTGTCAACCACCCAAAAAGCTCTGGTGGTAGACAATGATTTAGATTTTGCAGATCAGTTGAATGGGTTTTTTGCTAGGTTTGAAAAAGGTAATGATACAGATGGGGTTGCTGAGATAACTAAAACAGTTGTACCTTCTGAGACAGATAGGATTGATGTCTCTGTTGAGCAGGTGAGAAATACCTTTAAACGTTTAGATCAGAGGAAGGCCACAGGACCAGACAATCTTAGTGCATATATTTTGAAAACTTTTGCCGATGAGTTGGCTCCTGTGTGGCAGCCTATTTACAAGTGCTCTGTGAACACATATAATACCTGTTTCCAAAGTGAAATGTCCAAAGCAACCATGTGATTATCGCCCTGTCGCCTTGACTCCGGTTGTAATGAAGGCCTTGGAAAAAATTGTAGTTAAGGACCTTAGTGAGTCCATGGCTGACAAACTTGACAGGCAGCAATTTGCATATAAGCATAATCGTAGCACAGAAGATGCAGTGGTGACACTGATGCACCTCATTCTGAAGCATCTTGATAAGCCTAAAACGACAGCTAGAGCTCTTTTCCTAGATTTCACATCGGCCTTTAATACGATCCAGCCAGAGCTCTTATTGGCTAAGATGGTTGAGAAGGAGGTAAATCCTTATTTAATTCACTGGTACCATGCATTCTTCAAAAACAGAGTACAGAGGGTCAAGGTTAACCAGACATATTCAACTTCTATAGTAACCAATATTGGAGCGCCCCAGGGATGTAAGATCTAAGATCTTTTGGTACTAGTAAGCCTATTCTGTTATTGTTCTTTCAATCTATTGTTCTCAGTGTTATGCAGTATGGAGTCAGTGCATGGTATAGTTGTCTCTCAGTGCAACTTAAAGCTCGACTGGGCAGACAGCTACGTATCTGCTCAAAGATTGTAGGCCAAACACTTGAGCCAGTTTTTAGAGCTGCATATAATAGACGAATGCTGTCCCTGGCAGACAATATTTTGTCCAACCCGACACGTTTTATTTGAAGAATACCAGTTGCTGCCATCCAACAGGAGATATAGAGTCCCTAGAGCCAGATCAAATAGACTGAGGAACTCCTTTATTCCTCAATCTGTTAAAATGTTGAATCAGTCGGGTTTGTCAGGGCAGGGGGAAATTTAATAGCCGCTAGGGTGGGGACCTGGAGGCACTGCAGCCACTTTGATGAGGTTACATATAGCACGTCACATGTCTGATGGTTGTCTCATGTCATATTTTGTTATGCTTTTGTCTGATGTGACATTTTGTCTGGTTGTCTGTTATATTATGTTGTTTTCTGTCACGAGAAACAAGTGTCTTGGACGCAAGAAAATTTTCAGAAGTGATTCTGACAAATAAAGTATTCATTCATTCATTCATTACTTTGCTGATTACGACCTCCTCCTGCATGACAGTATGAAGGCAGTGACGTCTACAATGTTTGAAACAGTCATTTCTATTTTCTAACTCATCCTCACTGTGACCTCGTCACATGTCCACGTTTGGTCATGGACTTTCCACGTCCACATGTGACGTCCAAGGTACCCTGGGTGTGTTGGTTGTTGACGTTCTGGGACGCCTTGTCAACTTCAGCCTGTTACATGTATTGTCTGTTTTCAAAATACACTTCTGTTTTCACAGGAAATGTACAGTTTGCATACAGTCTCTTTCAAAATAAAAGCACTACGTCGGTACAACATCGCAAATTTTCTTTTCCTTTGACAACAAAAGCACGTGGTTGGGTTCAGGAAAAAAGAACAGGGTTTGGCTTTAGAATCGTACAGGAAGTGATCACCGGCCTCCTGGGTGAAGGTCAGTGGTTGTTGGACCCGTCCAGCACCCCTCCCGCCAGCCCTACTCAGACTTCAGCCCCCTTAACTTAGGTTGTTGTCCTGCCATGTTTCCCCAAGACACCATCAGGTGCTGTTTAAAATCAACAGCTCTAGGGCAAGTAACATGTCTGCATGAAAGGACGGCCTTACGAATGTTTGGTGCACCTGGAGTTGACCTCTGTCATTTTGTCTCTAAATAGAAAGATAACAGAAAATATGAGAGAATGTTAATAAATAAGAGGCCTGATGTTTCTTCTGCTGTGCATGACGTTATTGTTCTGCTGATGTGGTAGTTTCCCCTTCACACCGTCTGACAGACACAGAGCCCTGTTTGGGACTCTCTCTGGACGAGGCAAAGGTTCAGCTGTGTGCTGCTCTTCATCGGAGGTAGAATACTGAAACTAACTGAAAACACTTCTGACCCACAAGCTTCCTCTGGTCCCAGGCTGTGCAAACATTTCTCTGTCTTTGTACAGTGGCAGGGAATGAATGCTTTCAGATTTAGTTCTCCAAAATGAACTGAACAAATAACAGCCATGCACCATTCAGGGGACATGGGTCTGACTGCACACTGAACCTCATCTCTTCAGACGCATGAAGAGATTTCCTATTTAGTTACACACATGGCAAACACCGTTTGAAACTTGGCAAGCAGACACCCCCCCCTCCCTCTGTATGCTCTTTATTTAATGTCAATGTTTGTGATCATTGTCAGCTGGGGCTGTGCCACTATGGAGCCAGTCCAGGAATTATCAGCCAAAACATAAAAGTGTGTGTGTGTGTGTGTGTGTGTGTCTCTACAGATGGCTGTGTACAACAGAACACCTCTTCAGATCGCTGTCGTGTGTATGTTCATCCTGCTGGCATTCTGTCTATACACATTACAATACTCTGCTGGACAGCTCACCCCAGAGGCTCCCATTGCACCAAAACTGAGGTAAAGGCCGCTCTGGGTCAGTGTGTGTGTGTGTGTGTGTGTGTGTGTGTGTGCTACCCTATCCTTATTTACCTTAAGGTGTGGACACACCAAACCGACATCAAAGAACTAGCGGCGACGAAAGCCAACTGTTGCGTCGTCTACGTCGCCTCACGTCGCCCTGTGTCAGTTGCATTTGAACACACTACACGGACTACGTCCGACGGCCAAGTAGCACGTA
>NC_065523.1:38989213-38994193 GCF_006386435.1 Epinephelus moara
CTGCTAGCTGCTCCCAGCTAGCTCCGGTTTGTTATTCAGGTTAAAGTGGGAAGAAGCAGCGGGTCTGTGGGGCAGCTGAGTGAAGTGGAGCCTGAGGAGGAAGCACCGGTTAGCCCCGGTTTCACTACAGGCAGATTTACTCACTACAGGGGCGAGGAAATAAAACCTGAACAGCCAATCAGAGTGATCTCTCTCGATGACAAGCTCCGCCACCGATTCAACATGCTCAATTGGCTGAAAAGCCGCCGACGCCGAAGTGCTGATGGTGCGGGACACACCGCAAAAACTAGACCCGACTTTGGTCAACGGCCAACTGTCGGCTTGGTGTGTCAGGGCCTTTAGGGGCCGTGCACATGCTGTGTCTTAAACCGACTGGAACATGTGAGGTCGGGCACCGGGCGCTACTCTTGTGCCTTTTCTGTGCCAGCTTACAAGAGCGTGGCAGCAGTTTGCATCTAAGGTTGCCAAGCAACCTCATCAAGCATTGTATCACAGCCTATTTATCTGAAACCCTGAGCACAGAGCTGATCTTCTGTTGCTCCTCGTCACATGACATGCGGTGTGCAGTGCTACGTTCCAAAAGTTGAAGTCAGTTTACGGCAGTGGCAGAGAGACGAGGTGCTCGGCGAGGCCCTGCCCCGTGGCCAGTGTTGCCCAGCACCAGTAAATCTGCTCCCCCAAGTTAAAACATTTTAGATCACATGTCAATTTAGGACATTTTAATTTCTTTTCACCCTGAGTCTTATTGTCATTTATCAATAAATTATAGTACACTTTCACACTGATTTTAATTCATCATCATTCCTCCTTTGTTTACCCAGTTTGCTCTTCACCTGATCAAAAGAATCCTTTTCATCCAAAGTATTTTCACCTCTTCATCAACCTCCCCCGTACAAGTGTATCAGCCTAGAGGGAACAAAACAACATAAACTGAATAAGTCTGAATGACAGAAATTCTGTGCAAGCCTTTAGGCAGTGTTGGGCATTGTAATTGTTCTGAAGTGATAAAATGACAAAGAAGACGACAGACTTGTGTTCCTTCAGGACTTCCATATTTTCCCCGCCCCTCTAGGTCAAAACCCCCGAGTCAACATCCTCCGCCGGCTCCATGCACCTGTCCTAGCGGCTCAGTGCTTCTCAAAGATCACATCCCTAAGGATCAGTACGAGGAGCTGGTGAAACGCCGAGCTAAGGAACTCCAAAATCACAAAGCCAGGTATGGGATGGATGGACTGATTAATGACAGAAGCTTTTACTTAAGAAGAGATGTTAAAGGTATCAAGATATCTCCACATGTTACTGCCTTATAGTACAAAATAATGTCTTTTTGTTGCTGTTCCATTTTGTCAGGCTGTAAAGTTAGCCTGTCACAAGGCAGATATACATGGCGACATAACCAGGTGTTGAAATGTTTAGCTGAAGGGAAACGAAGACAGGTGAGTTCAGAAGGTTTTAATAGCAGTTTAGCAATACAGTTTGTCCGTGAGGGAGAGAAATACAGAAGGGAGGCAAGGGTGTGGCCGCCTAGAAGGTGCTTGTGATTGGGAAATGCAAATAGATTTAGGGGGAAAGCTTGTTGTTCCTCAGGAAATAGTTTGTACCAGGCAGAGGCCTGACTTAGTGTTGTGGTCAGTGAGTCAACGGATAGTTTATTTCATTGAGCTGACAGTTCCTTGGGAAGACTCAGTGGAAGAAGCCTATGAAAATATATAAGCTGGTCTAATAACTCACATTGTATATCAACAGGTAACTGTTATCTAGTAACTCTGTTTCCCAAGGAGAATAAAGCTCTTTTAGCTAGTTTAACTTGCTTGGCTATTGCTCTATCAGATCGTCCATTAGAATTAAATAACGTTCCAAGATAGTCATACTCAAAAATAACTTCTGATTTATCTGAACCAAACTTAAATTCTGGGACTATCTGTAATTTCCCCCTAGAGAAAATAACAACCTTTGTTTTGTCTGCCAGTCTCTGCCAGTACAATCGTATCATCCGTGTAAAGCAGGACATATCATTACAAATATATCCCTATTTCACCATTCATCACATTGCGGCATTCAGTTGAGAAAAGTTGACACACATATTTTTCAAAGTCATTTAAATATAATGCAAACAATAGTGGTGATAAATTATCCCCCTGACGCACTCCTACATGACATACAAATTGTTCAGATAAATCATAACCAGCTCTAACACAAGATTTAGCATTCTCATAAATATTATGTATCACATTTAATACTCTTCCGTTTATACCAAGTGCAACTAATTTAAACCATAGTGATGACCTATCTACCAAATCAAATGCTTTTTTATAATCAACAAAAGCACAATACAGTCTTTCTTTCTTATGCAGGTTCCATTCAACCAGTGAGTGAAGAACAAAAATATGGTCAAGGGTTGAAAAGCCTTCTCCAAGAATTCTTTCAGACTCTATATAAGCAGTTAGTCTGTAATTTATTACAGCCGTAAAAAGTTTACCAATACAACTAAGTAAAGTAATACCTCTGTAATTTTTACCAATACAACTAAGTAAAGTAATACCTCTGTAATTTTCAGGATCGTCTACTGGTCCCTTGTTTTTGTATAATGGTTTTATCACTCCTAAACACCAGTCAGTGGGGACTATACCTGTTATCAGTACCAGATTAAAGAATTTAACTAAAATGTTCAACACTTCCAAAGGGCAGTTCTTTATATATTCATTTATAACATCATCAATACCATTTGCTTTTTTATTTGTTAATTTTTTAACCACTCGCTGTATTTCTTCCAAAGTAAACAAATCATTTATGTATTCATTTGTAGGACAGGTGACTTGTCTGAGGTCAGATTGCTGGTCTCCTGGTGAACAATTATCACTCGATTTTTGGCTGAGTTTTTAAAAACATATTCAGCAAAGGTTTCTATAGATACATTTCCTAATCTTCCAGATGGTTTACCTGCATTTAAAATAGACCAATATTCATTACTATTAGATTTCTTAAGTGTATGTAAAGAATCATAGTACTGCCTTGAACATTTCCTTATGATGGATTTATACTTTCTAGCTATACATTTTATTCCAACTTCAGATTGGACAGAGCTGCTAAATTTGAATATATACATGGCTTTAAAATATTTCCTACGAGCCTCAGCACATTCAGCATTAAACCAGGGTTTTCTCTTCTGTAATTTCTTTGACGTTCTACCAAGTTTGTACAGGTCCTAACCATATGCCTTATAAACCCAAACTTTTAGCAGGATTTACCATTTACATCTGGATACCGGCACCCCCACCCTCCCTGTCTCCTCAACAGGACGACGTCTGTGTTATCCAGACTGCTGTTTGCATTGCCTAACTCTCCTCTGCAGTATCCGATCCAGGGTTTTACAGTACGGCCTTTGACCTCCAGTCTCATACCAGGTAAGCCTCACGCTGTATTCTGCTCACAGAGCATTTTTCTATCTTTTCATCTGTTTGAAGTTTGTTCGTCACCCAACAATAACACAGTAGTAAGTTGGAGTTGGTTGGGTTCATCTGAGTCAGTGAATCACTGTGAAAAATAATGCTCTCAGTCTTACGATGTCAGTTTCTGTTAGTTTTGCATCGATAGCGCAACACTCATTAACTAACCAGTTAATTATAA
Organism: Epinephelus moara; assembly: GCF_006386435.1. Lineage (NCBI taxonomy): Eukaryota > Metazoa > Chordata > Actinopteri > Perciformes > Serranidae > Epinephelus > Epinephelus moara. Next base: position 38,992,841 of record NC_065523.1, read on the forward strand.
AAAATACTAGTAAGTAAGTAAAGTTTATTTGTATAGCACCTTTCACAGATACTAGATCACAAAGTGCTTTCCAGTAGACAAAGCAAGTACAACAATATAACACAACATTAAAAACAAAGCATTAAAAACAAAGCAAGGCAAAAGACAAGGTGTCTGCAAAGTGCAAAATGTAAATAAAACATTAGATAAAAGAAAAATAGTAAGAGATTGATGGGGTAAAAGGAGTTAGTTAACCAAAGGCCTGGCTAAAGAGCAGTGTTTTCAGTTGTTTTTTAAAAGTGTCACATGACACTGTGGATCGCAACGAAAAGGGGAGGGCATTCCAAAGTTTGGGAGCAACCACTTGAAATGCTCGGTCTGCACGAGTGACGAAAGGAGTACGTGGAACTGACAGTAGGAGCTGATCCAAGGATTTTAGAGTGCGACAAGGAGTGTGAGGTTGAAGGAGGTCTGTGATGTATGCAGGGGCTAGACCATGTAGGGCTTTAAAAGTCAGGAGCAATATTTTAAAGTTGATTCGGAATTCTACTGGAAGCCAGTGCAAGGAGGACAGGATTGGAGTGATATGAGCCCTCTTATTGCTACGGGTTAAAAGCCGAGCAGCAGCATTTTGGATAGTTTGGAGACGGGCCAGAGAGGACTTATTCAAACAGGTAAAAAGAGCATTGGCATAGTCTAAGCGAGAGCTAATAAAAGCATGAATGATCATTTCCAATTCAGCTTTGGACACAACTGACCTTAATTTGGCAATGTTCCTAAGTTGTGAGAAACAAGATCGGGTGAGTAGACTGACGTGATTATCAAATGATAGGGCTTGGTCGAATATGACACCTAAATTACGAAGTTTGCGTTGGACACAATTGGTTAAAAACCCGATACAAGACTTGAGGCCTTTGCTTTTAGTCTGGAGCTCCATAAAATGCCCCAGGAAGGAGTCCTAAAACCTGGGAATGACTTCGCATTTTGCCACTCCAGGTTCCCTCGTCTCAAAGTCAGTGTGTTTTTGGTTTCACGCTTTCAAGCTTTCATGTGTCTTCAGACAGGCGACTGCTAACAAGTGGCCAAATGAGACTACAGAACGTCATCACGCCAAACAGCGCTTTACAGCTGTGTTAGTTTGTTTAATTCAATTCAATTCAGTTTTATTTATAAAGCCCAGTATCACAAATCATAATTTGAAGCCCTTTTTAAACAGGAATTGTGCAAATTTGCAGGAAAGCCCAATCAGTCTTTTTTCAGCATTGGCAGTATAAAAACAAAATCGGGGAGTGCAGTAAAATGCCGCCTACCTACTTTTGTTTATACAGAATGCGCCTTTTTCGGGGCAATGGGGGGCGTGAGCAAGTAACAAAA
>NC_065523.1:38995243-38996825 GCF_006386435.1 Epinephelus moara
ATTACCAGCAGAGGAAGCAGCAAAAGGGGCCAGGCTAGAGCTGTTTAAATAGCGCGCTCTGAATGCAATTTTCCAATAGGAGCAAAGGGGCAGTCAGCTGAGCCATCAGCTGATTGAGGATTGCTTGCTTGCCGTTAATGGCTAATTTAGAGCTTGACGTCGTGGCCTGCCAGAACTAACGCTACGCTTGATTTGTTTAACAGAAGGAAGTTAAATGTTGTTAAAGTCAATAAAGCCAGAGATTAATGTGTGTCTTCCTGTAAAAGTATAAAAGCATGAGCTCATTTTGGTTTCAGGTTTATCTCTGCATGCAGAACACAGAAGCAGCTACAAGGTTGGTGCCATCTCACAGATCATTCTCACACAGATCACATGGGTGCAATGATGGCATTTGGCTGGTTGATACTAGATGGCTGCTGAACTGTTTGAAAATCCATGATATAATATATTAAACATATAAAAAATACTGATCTATTTGAACCCCGATCAACATCATCCTCACTGTGACCTCGTCACATGTCCACGTTTGGTCATGGACTTTCCACGTCCACATATGACGTCCAAGGTACCCTGGGTGTGTTGGTTGTTGACGTTCTGGGACGCCGTGTCAACTTCAGCCTGTTACATGCATTGTCTGTTTTCAAAATACACTTCTTCCTGATGCCGCTGGGCACTGTTAACTATAACTGCAACCAGTGGCGTATCATGCTGACGAAAAAAGCTGGTTTTCGACAACTTGAGAGTGAGATTGGGTTGCACTGAAACTTTGGAGTTCAGGTTTGATGTTGAAAGCCAATTAATGGGTTTTATTTTGATTTTGACAAGTTTTAATTTTTTTGTTTCATACCAAAAATATTTTAATAATTGTATAGTTGCCATATGTCAGGCAAACACGTGATTTGTCTATAGTCCAAATTGAAAGAGGATGAATACCATAGCACAACATGACTATGCACGTAGTCAACCTTAGCTTGGTCACACCAGCAATTAAAGCAACAAAATTTCGCATTTAATCCTGGCTCCGCCCACATCCAGTACGTCAAACTTGATCATTCAGGACAAGTGGGAACATCGGATCCTTTCCAATGTACTATGTCTCTAACTTGCTGCATTTATGATGCCTGCAAACTGTTGGATTCCGTCCTAGCACACAATTACTATTCATTTAGAAAAACTTGCACATAAACTATGTGGAATCCTTAAACAGTATTGTGGATGGGGTTCGACGTCCAACGCTGCCTTCCTGATCCTTTCAAATTTCTAGCATGCACACTATCCAAGAGAGCTTTTATCCCCCTCTTCAGATAAACTTTGTATTGAGTAAAATGATGTGCAGTAAAGCTTGACGATGTCTACTGATTCAATTCAATTCATTTTATTTATAAAGCCCAATATCACAAATCACAGTTTGCCTCACAGGGCTTTACAGCATACGACATCCCTCTGTCCTTATGACCCTCACAGCTGATCAGGAAAAACTCCCCAAAAAAAACCTTTAACGGGGAAAAAAAAACGGTAGAAACCTCAGGAAGAGCAACTGAGGAGGGATCCCTCTTCCAGGACGGACAGACGTGCAATAGAT
>NC_065523.1:38997586-39005742 GCF_006386435.1 Epinephelus moara
TAATTTTCGCAATATTACGCAGATGAAAAAATGCAGTCCGTGAGGTTTGTTTTAAATGAGAATTAAAAGACAAATCTTGATCAAATATTACTCCGAGGTTTCTTACGGTAGTGCTAGAGGCCAGAGCAATGCCATCTAGAGAAACTATGTCATCAGATAAAGAGTCTCTGAGTTGTTTGGGGCCAAGAACAATAACTTCAGTTTTGTCTGAATTTAACATCAGGAAATTGGTGCTCATCCAAGTTTTTATGTTTTTACTGATCTGGCATATGACAAAGTCCAACCAACAAACTGCCAACTTTATGCATTACATTGGCGCAACTGTCAGGATTAAGACACGGACAGAGCACCTTGACATGTGTGTGTGTGTGTGTGTGTGTGTGTGTGTGTGTGTGTTTGTGAGAGTGTAACAGAAGTTGTAAGGTGGACCAAAGCACGCAGACTTTGTGTATATTGTATTAATAACTTGCTCAGAATGCTGCTTTGTCACCTTTTGACCCGCCTGCCTGAACCTGTGATATTTATACACCAAAGAGTCCTCCACCCCTACAGCCACATAGGTGGTTTGTTCCTACCCTCTAATATGACCCAGGGGAGCTTTACTAAATTAGCACTCCACCGATGAATGACAGAGGTCATGGCAGTTTTATGTTTGTGGTTAATGTTGTGAAATGGTCTCAGTTGCACCAAAACGATATGGTTAGGTTTAGGCAACAAAGGTAGAGAAAAAGGATCAGGGTTTAGCTTAGAGTAAGTACGTCTGTTACAAATGTAATGTACATACATGACGAGGTGCCCTTGAGCAAGGCACCGCACTCCCCAACCGCTCGAGGCGCCTGTCCATGGGCAGCCCCCTCACTCTGACATCTCTCCATTTAATGCATGTAAAGGTCTTGTTTGTGCATGTGTGTGTGTATTTCGGGCCTGTGTGTGTATGACAATGGAGTGAAAACATTGAATTTCCCCCTTGGGGATTAATAAAGTAAATATATCTGTTTGAAAAAAAAACATATTTTGTGAGGTCACAGTGACCTTGACCAAGTCCAAGTCCTTCCTTTCTCTGATTCTCTGAAATGATTTTGTGGCAGTGGTGTGGGGGTGGCCTTCTCTCAGCTTGAAGTTTTCTTGGAAGCCACAACATCATGTTAACTATTACCTCTGGTACTTCAGGAAGTCTTCACATCTGATCATTAACACATCAGTGAACACACTGTGCTTAGAGAAAATGACTAAACATTAATACAGAGAGATGTGCAGTTATGTGTACTTTAGAAGCTCCGTAGTTTACTTAGGTGTGTCTACTCCAGGTGTCCTTCAGTGTGTCCAAAGGTGTCCTGACCACGGAGATTCCAACTGAAGGAGTGAAGGTCCAAGGTGAGATTACAATACACACTGTAGACGCCAGTCCATCCATGACACAACATTTTAATGTCAAGTCTACATAGATGCCCCGTTTAAAAATGTCACAATGACATGAAACCTTAGTGTTTCAGATTAAAACTCAGCTTGAGTGATTATCATATGTGCGCCGCATGGCCATGGACCGCCCACTTTGCCAAACCTGTCATGCATGAGACGACAGACTATTGAAGTAAGGAAGGGAAAAAGAAGAAGTGGTGCAAGGAAACACACCTTTAAAGCCAGTTTTCATAGTGGCCAAACAGTGGTACTGCAATTTCTGGCCCCAGAAAGACTTTTCCCAGTGACCTATACTGGGGTAAGAGATATCTGTAAATCAAAGGATGAATTTTCTTTTGATGTCACCCCTGTGAAATGATTCATTCTAGTATCAGGATTTAATCCATCTGGTCTGATAACACCCTCACTTGTGAACAAGACCCTGAGATACTTGAACTCCCTCGCTTGAGGCAGTAACTCTCTCCCAACCCAGAGAAGGCAATCCACCGGTTTCCGACAGAGAGTCAGCACCTCCAAGTCTGAGGCCATGGTCCTCTGTCGGAAACCGGTGGATTGCCTTCTCTGGGTTTGGGGAGAGTGACTGCCTCAAGCGAGGGAGTTTAAGTATCTTGGGGTCTTGTTCACAGTGAGGGTAGAATGGAGCGTGAGATGAATCGGTGGGTCGTGCAGCTTCTGCAGTGATGTGGACGCTGCGCCGGTCTGTTATGGTTCAGAGGGAGCTGAGCCAGAAAGCAAAGCTTTCAATTTCCTGGTCCATCTGCGTCCCAACCCTCACCTATGGTCATGAGCTCTGGGTAGTGACTGAAAGAATGAGGTCACAGATACAAGCGTCTGAAATGAGTTTCCTCTGTAGGGTGTCTGGGCTCAGCCTTAGAGATAGGGGGAGGAGTCAGACATCTGGAGGGAGCTCGGAGTAGAGCCGCTGCTCCTTCATATTGAGGTGGTTCAACATCTGATCAGGATCCTCCTGGGCGCCTCCTGTTAGAGGTATTCCAGGCACGTCCCACTGGTAGGATGAATGGGAAGCAGCACCGATCATCCAGGAAATCTCCCACCATGGAAATAGAGCCACTCAACAACTTTCATAGGGATAAATGAGGCCCTGCTGCTAACACTGTATTTAGGTCTCTTAGGACATCCATGGCCGACTCTTGGCTTACAGTACATGTTTTAACGTTAAACTATATATAGAGTCTTTACTGTTAGCTAACTGTATGAGATTTTTTGGTGGGCGGGACTTAGCAATCCTCCACAGACATTAGCTAGCGCTAGCTAACAAGTTGTGTTGTCTTGTTTTAGACGATGGAGGAAGATGATGTGAGTGGTGCGTTCAGAAACACCCATTGTGAGTGTGGGAGCGCACTCTGGACACTCTGTCTGTGGAGACGGAGCAGCAGAGTGCCAAGCGGAGTGAATGTGTGATTAAACTTAACCGTTGGTTCATTCATGTAGAAATACATGGGCTTGGACAGAAACTGTGCGTCTTCACGCCGGGTCGGGACTTAGTTTTTGGGCCTGATCAGAGCTCTCCTTCACAGGTTGTAGTTATTAAATAGCGATGACTAGGTCTGATTTGGTCAATCAACCAAGCAAACAGCAGCGGACAAGACTTGATGTTGTGTCCTTAATACAGCAGCTGACTTTTTTTGCAAATCATGCTGCAGTGTTTTAGATATTATTATTTCAAAAAGAAAACACCAGGGTTGAACAGACTAGACACAACGACGTGCAGAGTAGGAACCTCTGAGAAGTCAGGTTTTACTTTTTGTGTCAGGGGCTGAATTAGAGCGCACTGACAGCTGATGGTGTTTGGGCGTTATGAAAAGGTCAAAGCCGCTGGCCGGATGTGGGCGGGGCAGCCTCCTACCATTGGGTGCTCTGCAGGTGTCAGGTGGGGGAGTTTTAGATATTTTAATATATTTTTTATACCACCCAAGCAGCCATTGGTTTTGATTCATTTACATGCCATAATCAAATTGAGTCCGTCGCAGTGAATGTTGTGTCCTCAAATCTGTGTCAAAGTTTCGACTATTATGATCGTCAGGAAACTCAAGTTGCATCGCCATGTTTCTCTTTCTCTCTTTAAATTTGATCTTGCTTTTTGTTTATTACCTTTTATCATCTCTTTATGTCACAAACATTTGTCTCAGTTATTTACTTATTATCTGTCTCATCAGCTTCAGAATCAGTTTGACTGATAATGATAAATCACCCCAGAAGAAACTTCACTAATCAGACAGTATGGTTATTATACAAAAAGTACATTACATATGACATCATGCACTGTAAAATGTAACACAGTAATACACACTTATATAATTTACTAAAACTTCTTTTGTCTCCATGAATATAATACAAATAATATAACTAATGATAATATAATAAGATAAATAATATAAAATTAACTCTTTTTTTAATGTTGTGTCAAAAAACTACAGGTGATGGTGAGAGCAGACTGATTCTGGAATCGAGCAGCCTGCTGATCCTGAATGACCTGCTGGCCAAAGTGTCCTACACCAGCACTGTCTACCACGTGCACACCGGAGACCTCGGTACGCTTCTGACAAACTGGACCTGAGCTAGAAAACAGATGCTGTGTCTCAAACCGGATACTTCAGTTGGTACACTCGCATGCTGCGTACTTTGTCTCTGTACTCTCATAGAATGGGTCGTATAACATCCTATGAATTTGCACCTCATGGATGACGTCACGTTACATCCTTACGTTACTGTGGTTAAGTTTAGGAAAAGAAAAATGGTGAGGACGAACCTTAAAATGACTCAGAGTTCACACAGATCTGAACACGTGACTTTGGGGAAAAGTCCCGGGTGAAAGTCCAGTTTTTTGTGACACATCCACCACCCCGACCTGCCTCCTCACAAGCACTCAGGACTGCTTCCTTGTTCACTACCATCAGCCCATTGGTCACATGACTGCGGCTTTTCAAAATACATTGGATATGTACAAATCTTTTTGTAGGAAAACATACGAAGAACAGCCCAAAGCACTCTGGGTGGGTTCACGCTGTCAGTGTACATGCACATATTTGTCACCTTTTGTCTTCAGCTCTCAGCAACAAACAGACCAGGTCAAGAAAAAGTTAAAGAAAAGCGTTTTATTTCTCTGCAGGGATCCTTTCCATCATGTTGTCAGACACTTAGAATAACAGTCTGAGCCTGATAGTGACAAAAACAAACACTTAGTGGACGTACATTGGCGGGGCATATTACCCCAAAGATTACTCTGTAGTTTACATCGTGGCTACAGATCCGAACGTGAGGTAATTCCATGTTTTTGTGACCTATCCACCACCCCAACCTTTCTCCTTACAAGCGCTGGGGACTGCCTCCATACTGCCGACAACCGAGCGGAGTTCAGTTGCAATTCGTAGCATCTGAGTGTACTAAGTACTTCAGTCAAATGTCGCCAACATTTAACATCAGTCACCAAAATATCTTCTTGTTTCCTCACTTGTCTTTGTCTGTATTTATTCATTGTATTAAAATGAACATGCTCTCATGGCACAGTATGATTGTCCCTGGCTGATAGTGTCTGGCTCTCTCTCATCAGCTGATCTAATGAGTTCATGATGGCTGCCGCATGTAGTGAATGTTCACAACTTGTCAAGCATCTGATCACAGATCTGACACTAAAATCTTCTACAGTGAAGACAGTTAAACATAAACACCAAACATAACCAACGTTATGCCCCTGGACCGTGTAGTTTATGCTACAACTCATGTAATGTCAATGTCATATGATAAAATGTGCCACTATTAGCTAGCTCACAAGCTAATGTTAGCATTCACGTTTTCATTTTCGGTACCAAATTATTACAGAATTAACCCAATAAACAAACTGATGACTTCTAACTGACAACAGTAAAGTGGTAGTGAAAAATACACATTTGTACAATGCTCGGATGTTTGTTGGTGAAATGGTGACCAATGAGCGTGAGAAGTGTCCAACGTTCCAAACTCAACTTTTGGACCGTTAAGTGCAGTTGTCTGTGTTTTGAAGAGGTATGTGTGTTTCTGTGTGTGTAATGCGTTTGTGTTGAAACTGTTTGTGTAGTTTGTGGATTGTTCTTTGATTCAATGAATTCTTGTTTCCAAAATGTCATCAGTGTATTCACCAGTAAGACAAAGCTTAGCTGTCCTTCTCTCTGCTTAGCGTCCTTCCAGTTTGAGAACCATGAAGCCGTGTTTCCCATCACCATCAAACGGCCTCACCTGCCAGTCCTGTACGACATGGGAACAGGTAGGAGTGCAGTCAGCAGGGTGGGGATTAAAAATCAACAGGTTTCTGCAGGTCGAACCAATTGAGCACAATTCATTCTGCATTGTGTCTGATCATCGTATCTCCTCTCTGTAAGTACAGTAATCCTTTGCTCACTTCTCTGACTGCCAGATATCAGCTCTCATGTCACCATCGCCACGAAGACATTCCTTCGCTACCCACAGCTCAAGGTGTTGTTGAGTAGCATCCGGCGTTTCTATGGCAACATAGAAGTCGTCATTGCAGATGACAGCTTTGAACCAGAGCACATTCCTGGAGAACACATCCGACAGTACTTCATGCCTCCAGCACAGGTACACACACACACACACACACACACACACACACACACACACACACACACACATATAAAAATCTCCAAATATTGACTGTTAATGTGACATGTTGGTCTAAAAAGTCTTTCATGTGTTAATTAATTTATGTATCGAACTATAATTTAATTTGTTGTATTAAAACCAAGTTCATCTCTGAGTCTAAATTTAAAATATGGATTTTAAGTATGAACCAAACTGATATCAATTGATTAGCAATTGTGTAGCTGCTACAGCATTCAGTGAATGTAGAGTCTGTAGGCAAACTCCGGAGATCTTGCCTCCGGAAGAAGAGCGGAAGAGCCCTGGTTTCCAGTTGTAGGCTGTTTGTAGTCCGGGTGATATTGACCAATCACGTTTGAGCCGGCTGCAGTTGTTGCCAGGTTAAACGGTCCGTGCGGTGAACTAACGAGGCGGAACATAATTGGCGTCACTGCAAACTCTGAATCCATCGCAATGGTTCAGCATATTTACTGATATATAAACGGACGTCGGAAACAGAAATTCGCCTCCCCCGCCCAAATCAAACCGGAATGCCAAAAAATCGGGGGTCTGCCCCCAGAGGCTGTATCACCATCTGCCGGAAGTCAGACGCCGAATAGGAATTTCAGGCTGGTTTTGCGACTCATGAGCTAAACATTGTACCTGCGGCACGCTGTGTATTAATGGTGCTCGTTAAGAGAAAACTTACTGCTTATCCAGTGTTCAACTGCTGCCATCCCAGTGGACAGGAAACACAGGTCATTGTCATCATCAGGCTCAAGCAAAATATACAGCTGCAAATCAACAGCGTAACTATGAAAATTAAGTTTATGTTCCCGAATAATGTGACCTAAAAGGAGCATATACAGAGAAAAAGGAAGGGGACCAAGACAACTTCCCTGAGCAACACCAAAAGGCAAGTCATATTTACCTGATGTATGATCTCCAGGAGTCACGAAAAATGCTGTCCTTGAGATGTGTGATCTGAACTAGATTAGAACTGTGGTGGCAAAACTACTATTTAATGAACAGTTTAGTCTGGAAGAGCATAACCCAGTTCTCAAGGCGAATAAGAATATTGTGGTCAATTATGTCGAACGCAGCACCTACATCCGAAAGAATAAGAACATAGACTTTATTGACAACAATACTCTGTACCGCGGTTAGCCCGTAAACCTGACTGAAACATTTCAAGAATGTTGTTTTCACTCAGAAACTATTAAGCTGATTAAAATGAGTTTTTCAAGTATCTTGTTTAAAAGAGAAAGATTTGATATAGGTCTATAATTACTTAAAACTTCACTGTCAAGGTTTGGCTTTTTCAGTCGGGGTTTTACAGCTGCAGTTTTTGTTTTTATGTGGTTTTTTGTTTTAGCACTACACAACACACAAAGAAGCATGACATGGAGTCATACGTGGATAGATAAAAGATTTGTGATTTGTTGATTTGTTTGAATTATTTTTTAAAAGACTCCAAACGTGACCCATGTTTCCTCCCTCAGGGCTGGTTTGCTGGCAGGAATCTGGCTGTCTCCCAGGTAACCACCAAGTACTTCCTGTGGGTGGACGATGACTTTGTGTTTAGGGAGGAGACAAAGATCGAGAAGCTGGTGGAGGTGATGGAGGCCGTCCCTGAACTGGACGTGGTGAGAATTAAATGACTCGTGTCTGAGGGATCAGCTTGTGTCGATTATTTCAAGTAAGAAGTGTGTTGTTGTTTCTTCAGTCAGGTGTGCGCAGATTGTTTGGTACTCAGCGGAGTTCTTGTAGTCCTGAATAAGGACTTTCTGTCTGAAGTCCACATCATCAGGGAGTCCAGGGGTCTCATTAATAAAACAGTGCACAGGATCCAGACTAAAAGTGTACTTATGGACAAATGCCAAAAATGGCATGCGCCAAAAAACATTTGACAATTTCTACAATCAGACTCCACCTCACCATGTGTGTTGCCAATTTCCTGTCTGCAAAACGTTCATAAACATGGGCCAAAGTTTCTCCCGTCAAATCTGTATTAATAGATCACAACTTTTCAATGGGAAGTAGCGTACGCCTCGTTTTCAATCAATCAATCAATCAATCAATCAATTTTATTTATAAAGCCCAATATCACAAATCACAATTTGCCTCACAGGGCTTTACAGCAT
>NC_065523.1:39011523-39015062 GCF_006386435.1 Epinephelus moara
TAGAAAGGAGGAGAGCTATAAGTGCTTAAACAGAACCAGTGTGGGTTAAGACTTGAAGTAGACGTTAAAGCAACGTTAAAGCAACTGAAGTGAGAAAGCAGGCTAGTAGAATTCACCAGAGCAGTACAGAGACGCTGTCACAGAAACACCGGAAATGACACAACTCGCTTACCGCAATACGTCAGCACGTCCACTGTCAATCAATCATATACCATCATAAGCAATGTTTATAAATGAGACTCCTGGAGCTGGAAGACGACTTCTAGACTTGCTTTTCTCAAACAGCATTGTTTGTCCTCTTGCACACCTTTTTTTTTGGTTAACATCTTCAACTGGAACCTGTCCCAGCACGTACTTGGAAACAGGCAGGTACACAGCAGACCAGTTTCTAACCAGTTCTCTGGTGTTTGTTCTTTTAGCTGGGCGGAACAGTACAAGGAAACCAGTTTCATTTCTCTCTAATCTATGAGGAAGGAGAGGAAAATGAAGGGGGCTGCCTTTACAGGAAGTCTAAGGGGAAATTCCACTCACTTCCTGGTTACCCACAATGCTTTCTGGCCGATGGGGTGGTAAACTTCTTCCTGGCTCGTACAGATGCTGTGCAGAGGGTGGGATTTGACCCTAAGCTCCAGAGGGTAGCACACTCAGGTAGGTGTTAACGCCAACAGAGTTTGGAGTCCAAGTGGCAGTACGTCCACGCTGTTCAGTTTTTGTTGTTCATTATACGAGCGTGTTGCAGCACCCAACAATTTATTGACCAAACCAAATAATCAGTTAATTTTCAAGAAAACAATGCAGGAATACAAGAGGTCCTTTATTTTAGTCCAACACTCCAGTGACTCAGTTAGCGTTAGCGCCACATTGTAAATCGCTCTCCATTTAAAGGTGGTGAAATTTTAATGTTTTGTGATGTAAATGTTTTGCCTTTTATTTTATTTTCTGTCGGCTTGTTGACAGACAGTCGGCTAGCTGCATTAACAAGGGGAGACATGGTGCCCACCGCCCACCTTGCGGCCCCCGCTGGTTAGCTAACGTTAGCCTTGGCAGCTCCCCAGCCAACATGTCTATGTGGGGCCCATGTGGGTTGTAAATGGGCTGGAAAATTGACCCTATATGGGATTGTCCACTGGTTCTTCAGTGGCCCCATGCGCATTGCCCACATTGTTGATTTTACCCAAGTGGGCTCCAGATAAGATCCCATGTTAGGCCCATACCCACTTGGTCCCCAGGTAGCCCTAGCATTACCCATGTGTGGCTCATATGGTTAAACCCATCCATGTGGGCAACTGGCATGGGGCCATTATTGAAACCATCGTCAATCCTATGTAGGGCCCATTTTCAGCCCATTTACTACCCACATGCAAGTGTTGTTTGGGCACCACCCAGGTCAGATGGGAGCTAGCCAGAGGTGCTGCTCACACAGCGATTACTGGTGTTGCTGCAGAAACTGCTGGTCTCCCCTCAGGTAGCCCCCGTGTATAAACAGCTTCATCTTGTGCCGCAGCATTGTTAACAGTGTTAGCACCACTAGCTGCACTGATGCTGCTAACGGTGCTAACAGAGCTATCAGTGATAACATAGCTAACAGTGGTAAAGTGTTTGAAATTAAGCTGCTTACTCACCAGGATGACGTGAGAGAAGACCAGTCGGTGGCCAACACCGTCATGGTTACCAGCGTTACTTGCCAAATGAGCGGTGCCACCATCACATTTTGGGTTTACTGCACCCTCTACTTAATTCTACTGAACTCAGACCTGTTGTCCTCGTCCATGGACACTTTAATTGTGCCATCTAGTGGTAATAAGAGTACAATACACTAATCCATGTAAAAACAAGATGGCAGCCATCTCTGCCAAGTCAGTCTGCACCTGATCCTGATCCTCCACAAAAGTGGACAGACCTGATATCATGTTATGGTTGAAAGTTCTTTATTCATGATTAATAATGTGTGTACTTTGATATGGCAACAAATTTGACCAATTTTAGCAACAGTAACAATCGGAGATACTGTTAATAAGGAAGTACTCGTTCCTCGAGGACTTTGGGACTTGATTATCATTGACAGCTTTTAGGTTTTTATACTTATTGGGTGGTACTGATCCCAAATAGCTTGGAGAAAAAAAAAATGCATGCCAAACAAAAGTTCAGGTCTCAGGAGGTTAATGCTGGGTTCACACAGAATGTGATGCGAGTGTTTCACGCAGTGAGATTAAACACAAAGTCAATGCAAAGATGTGAATAGATGAGTGATGGGATTGGCGTGATTGATGCGACTGACATTAACTGCACAATGCAATCCTTGCAAGTTGAAATTCTTCAACCTGAGTGAGAAATTGGTGTGACGCTGGAGGATAAGGTTATTGTAGTGGTCTAGGGGCACTCGGAGCGCTATGATTCTACCTCAGTACTGTACAGAGACAGAGACAGAGACAGAGACAGAAAAGAAGCTGCTTGGAGAAAAATCACCAAATACGTTGATCTACCTGGTAAATTCTGAGAATATGAGTTTGTTTCTTGATTTCAGCTATAGGTCATACTTTACTATCAGCCAAATTAGCACTTGCATTAGCCAAGGTTAACTCCTCCAGCATATTCATATCTGGCATATACACCCCTCCTCCTTCCTGGCGCATCTCACGCGTTTGATGCAAATAAACATAAATGACCCTGCGATCAAACTTGCGACATCCCACGTTCAGATTCCAGTGTGACAATTTGCATCGCCTTTGGTGTGAACGCACCTTAATGACTGTAACAGTAACACACACACAACCGCTCCTGCGGCTATTGATACAAGCAGGCTTCTTTCTGAAAGGATGAATGTCTGTCTCTGTCTCCAGAGTTCTTTATGGACGGCCTGGGCTCCCTGCTGGTCGCCACATGTGGCCACGTGTCCATTGGCCATCAGCCCAAAACAAACAACAATAAGGATGTGACTCGCTACAAAAGCTTCAGACACCCGTCAAGTAGTGACAGTGAGTTCAAACTGCACCTTCACTTCTTCAAAAACAACCTCAAGTGTATCCGATATGGATAGAAGACCACCAAAGGACACCGAGCCGCACTTTTCCCTCAACTTGTTCAAATGAATGTATTTTATATTTCTCTTCTTTCTTTATTATTTTAATTGGTTTAATGGTTTTTTTGGTCAGTTGTTTTTAGTGTAAGTAAGGGTAATATATTCTGAATATTCTGACTATATGTTCAGTAAGTGACATGCAGACTGTGAGTAAACTCAAGTTACTGATAGGGACAAGTTGTGCACTGCTGTTATAAACAGAATAAACTGTGCTCAGGATTTTATGTCATTTTTTAAGGGGGTTTGGATGCATCTACGGTACATTACTACAGTAGTATTATCAGTTAGATATTCTGAACAAAAGACGCTGAAACTAGATCCTGCTTGTTGGGAATAGAATGATTTTATGTGTTTTACTATAAGTTGTGTTTCACTATATAAGTTTTAGATGTGTGAACAATGAGAATACTGAGATGATTTCAGCTGATCTGAATGTGTTTGCTTTGCAGAAGTGGAGAAG
>NC_065523.1:39015092-39015274 GCF_006386435.1 Epinephelus moara
TGAACAATGAGAATACTGAGATGATTTCAGCTGATCTGAATGTGTTTGCTTTGCAGAAGTGGAGAAGTACAGGAGAGGAAGAGACATGAAGTCTGAGGAGCACATATCGCAATGCTTAGATAATTAGTTTCATATATGGTAAAAAAGAATAGAAAGTGATGTACAGATAGTAAGGTACAGCA
>NC_065523.1:39016538-39019704 GCF_006386435.1 Epinephelus moara
TCCAACACTCCAGCCTGTAACAGACCCTCTATAGTATCTGCAATACCAGCCTCAGCCGCTGGCTTGTGACGATATTGATTCTGCCAAATCGGTGTCCAGTCATTTAAATCGAATGTAATGGGGGTGACCTGTGCACAGTAGCCCACATCGGTGGGCCCAGAAGACCAGAGAGAGTCAGGAAGTGTGTGTAACATGCGTTCTGCGTCTGGATGGTCGGTCTTTTCCCTGCCATGAAACCTCTCTATCTGTCGGTGTTCCAGGATCGCCTTGTCTGTAGCTCCCTGCTTGATGCGATATGCTTTCTCAGAGGGTGAGAAATCCACCTGAGGAATTTGGGTACGGATCCAATCAGTGAGTTGCATTAACCTCTTACACATAGGGCCCAAGTCTTTGGCCTGATGTTTTGCATGGATTGCCAGAGATATGTGAGGGGAGGCTTCTTCCTCGCCTTCATACCCCTAGTCCAACATGCTTCACACCAAAGAAAAGCTAAGTGAAGAACTCTTCTGTCTGTGAGTCAGTCTGGTGCCGATGTTTCTGTGAGGAGCTGATCTGAATGTGTGAATGAATGTTTTCAAAGAATTTAAACATTTTCAGTTGATGAAGCTCAGCGTAAGTTCAATCATGAAAACTTTCTTTATGCCATATCCTGTAACAGTTCTCTCTCCATCTGACTCCCAACGCTTCCACCCATCAGCAGACGTTCCCTCTCCTGGTTAGCCAGTCAGGTTTTACCACCTTCTCCTTCTGCCAACGGCCTTTGGCGTCTTCATGAGACGCAGCAGGCTTTCAGCTAACTCTAATGTGAAACCCATTTGTGCCAATACTTGACATTAAAAGCGGCTGATGTACTATAAAAAGCAAGAAAGTGCACGTAGGGTGTGAGGGAGGGGAGGTGGATGTCACTCAGCAGACTGTGTCAGTGATTTCGATGTCAGACATCTGAAGCCAAAGGCCACTTTTGGTGGTGGTATAATTCACCATCAGGCAGCGTCAGTTTGTAACACAGCCGGACATAACTTTACGGTATGCCGCCAGGTGGCTGGGCAGCACCTGTCGTGGCAGTATGATACGCAGACTGGCAGCATCAGCTCATCACGTGGTTGGTAACTTCCACAGTGCAATGAAACGCTGCTCGTAATGCTGCCATTAACAACGTAATATAAGGAGCTGGAAAGTCCCTACAGGGCGGATGGGAGGGGTGGTGGATGGGTCCTGTAAGAGCCATATTGATATTAGTAAGAAGAGTATGGTAGTTTTACTTTAACAATGTGGAAATGCTCCTTTAAGTCATGCTTTTGATGATGTCACAGTCAAACAGCCCTCAGAGATGGTTAAGCAGCCAAAGGAGCAACAGAGTTTTTTGACGGTGTGCCTAGTTGAGCCAATTAAGATTGAATCTTGTAACTTTGTTTTTTGATTTTTTAATTAAAGTTTTCAAACGGAGTTACTGCCTTGCAAGATTCATTTCATGTCAAGCTTATTGCCAACGGACTGCTTAATAGTGGTGATAATGTGGAGTAGGCCTACTGCATGGATAAAAGATTGCCGATACAGGTCCAACAAACTCTGGACTAAAATCCGGGGGCCCGGTATCCCAGACAGCAGGCATCTCTAATGCTCTCTATAACCCTATTCAGACGGGATTAGTTTAGACTTTTACCTTCTGGAAAACAGTCCGGAGAAAATACCTCGGGTAATATTAACCCTGTGCGAACGCGATCCTCTGTAAAAATGTGTGTAAATATTTTGTCACCTCCTGTTTACAACCATTTTTCTACGTTAACAACTAGTTTACGCGTTTTTTCGATGATGGAGGCGCTTGATGAAGCATTCGCTGCTGTCGGCAGTCCTGATAGTGGACATTCTTCTAATGATGGCACAGCCCTGTGTGGGAGACCAATCAAAAAGGTCGAGCACTTGTCAGAGCCACGAGACTTCTGGTTGTGTTAGGTAGGCCTAATATAAATCCATATTGCTAATACACACAATCCTGATCATGGGCAACATTTCATATTGGGCTAATCATTAATTATTATTATCCTTCAGCTGATGCTTACAGGAAGCAACGTAGCACGCACATGCCGACAGGGAGGTGACGCCAGGGCACAAACTGAGTTACCACTCCCATCTCTGGTAGAATTACGGAGATTTCTTATTCCGTGCGAATCAGACATTTATATTACAGACATCCTGTGGTAACCTGACATGAGTCCACATCCCTATGTAAAACTAACCCCGCCCAAAATGTATTTCCTGCGGCACACAGGTCATAAACCCATGGATCTAACAACGTCTCAGTGGAAACTGTTGACAAATACAAACGTCATAGTGCTTTATATCCAGAAACACCGCAGCTCCTCTGTTTACTTGTATTTGTTTACAGGCATTTCTTGCCCTCTCCAATATGTTACTGTAGGATCCAGCAGCCTATGAGATATCATGTTTATATATCTATGATTAACATCACTGTGATAACACACTGTACATTTCTGTACTGCAAATAAAATGAATACATATATTTATTCATGGTGTGAAAACATATAAAACTTGATGTATTTCCTTGTTTGGTGTAAATCGAGGCAACGTGGTCATTTCTGTACTTTGTCACCTTCATTAAATGTTGAAACTCAGTTAGTGTCGGTGCTTCTGTACCTTTCCAGGCTCAGTTCTCTCAGGTTCAAGGTCAATGACTGTGTCAACACAGATGGTTTTATGATGAGAACAATATAATGTACAGATGCTCACAGATAACGATTTAAGAGCATGAATGTGTTTTTTTCCAGGCTGGGAAGTGAGTTTACTGGAAAAGACAATAAAGATACTTTGGATGCTACCCAGATAGCACACATACTGTACATCTGGCCGACCGCCTGAGGACGACACATCGGCCCTAATTTATAACATCTGACAAGCGTCGGCCGCACGGGCGGATAGCTTTAAATTTAATACTCTTTTGTATGGGGTGCCGTTTGTAAAGTGTCTCACGCTGAAAATAACATCAACATTTTGCCACATTTAGCTTCAAACAATGTTTAAAAAAGTATTGTTAATTTTTTAACATCACCTTTTACCACATTTACAGCAATATTTGTTAACTTAGAAATATATTAAATAGTTAAATCTAAATATTAAATGTGGCACCTAAATGTTAAATGTTAAATCT
>NC_065523.1:39020926-39027055 GCF_006386435.1 Epinephelus moara
AACAAATATTGCTGTAAATGTGGTAAAAGGTGACGTTAAAAAATTCACAATACTTTTTTAAACATTGTTTGAAGCTAAATGTGGCAAAATGTTGATGTTATTTTCAGCGTGAGACACTTTACAAACGGCACCCCATACTTTTGTCCCAGCTCATCAAACGTCTCTGTTACGTCGGCTTTGGGTCGGCCCATACCTGCCCACATATGGAAGTCGCCACAGAAGGTGGAATTTCATCTCTGCGGTCTTTGTTTGGAACTGAGCTCGCAGGATGCAGCATCTCATCAGTTGGTTTCAGGTAAGCTCTACTGGAATAAACTGGCAGAATAGCTTTGTTGTTTCTTCTGTGACCGTTAAAAGAGGTTCCTGGTGAGTGGCGAGGCACGACTGGGTGTATATAGCTTAGCACAGCTCCCCACCAACTAATGTTATCTTTCGTTAGCTGATAGCTAGTTCAGCGGTTTAGCTCATGTTAGCTAACAGGCTACAACTGTGGTGTTTTCATTTTATTTTCCCTAGTTGACGTTATCTGCTCATCTGGTTATCGTGAGTGCTCGTTTTGGGTCAAAGTGGAAGTGCCCGGAGCTGCCACCCGTGGTCCCGGGCTCGGCTCGAGACTTGGGATCCACTCACCTATGGTCCCGCCTGGCCTGACCTCCGCGGCCTGGACGGGTGCTCAAGTGTGGGTGAGAGGAGCGGAGAGGAGCGCGGAGGTCAAATAGTTAAGTTCAATGATGCCTTCAGTATGTTGTTAATGTGATTTTATGGGCAATTTATCAGTTGAGGTCTCCTCCTCTGCAAAGCAAACTGACCCGGTGGCTACAGGTAATAGCGCAGTGTTGAAGCCACTGTTTTTCCAAAATGAAGGACTGATTGTTGAGCTGCTGTTAACAGTTAATGGATCCCGTTATTTAACAGTTTCCACAGTAAATGAAGCAGAGTGACGGACACAAAGCCTTCAATCTGGCTAAAAGACAGCTGAAATGCTAAAAAAAAAAATACAGTGGTGAAGTTGGGATTTGTTTCTTGAAGTTATGTGCTCATCATCTTTTCTGTGTCTTGCAGGCTGCCAGGAGAAGTGGACTGGCCGTCAGATATTGTTTGTGGAAATTTGAAAATAAAGTTTGTCAAATTGACTTTTGTCTCTTCATTGTGCACACTTACACACGAAATAGGGTAACAGTCAGCTATTGAATGTTAGCATTGATTTCTCACATTGAAGGTGAAATATTTGTAGTTTGAAAGGTCCGACCTAAATGAATAAAGGTCGTAGTTAATGAAGCATATGAATATTAATGAAGGAGCGCCTACTGAGCGCAGCTTTTTATTGATCGTTTGAACGTTGTGTGGTGGTCATTTTCGATCACAGCGACGTATTGGCAATGATCAAACGCTCTCCCTGCTACGACCTAAACTTGATACATCGGGCCGACATCGGCCAGGTGTATGTGTGCTGTCTGGGTAAAAGTGTGAACACTTATTTTGTGATGTGTAGGCAGGTGAAACAATGAGGCAGCTGCTGGAGACATGATGTCAGCAGACACCACGTGAAATTATTAAAATAACTTTAATTTCTGTTCTTGCACAAAATATATAAATTCAAGCATTTTCAATGAGCCAGGTCTTCCTCACGACAGCAGCTATAATAAGGCTTATTTGTACAGCACTCATAAAATCAACATTGAAGTGCTTTACACATAAAATCACAACAATAAAACCCACAGACATACGCTGAATCAGAAAAACCATGAGTACAACACAAAGGGGCGGCATGGTGGAGTGGTGGTTAGCACTGCTGCCTCATAGCAAAAGACAAAATGTGAAAACAAGGTTGGATTCTTTAGACACTGTTGATTCAGAGTCCTCCTCACACTCCGGTCCAGCAGGGGGCGGTGTGCTCCTTAAGAAGAAGAAGAAGAAGAAGAAGAAGAAGAAGAAGAAGAAGAAGAAGAAGAAGAAGAGTGTTTCCGGTTCAGTCAGCTGACGGTCCAAACAGTGATGGCGGACAGAGGAGCAGAAGGATCCGGTAAACCCGCACTGACAGCGGCTCAGAGGCAGCTGCTCCGCCGCCGACGGGAGCTCGACTCCTGGAGGAGAAACGCGTCGCGGCTGCGCAGTAGGAACCTGCTGACTGGACTGGGCATCGGAGCGTTTGTGGTCGGGATGTGTATCCTTCAGTGTGTGTGAGAGGAGCTGCTGCCCTTCATCCACAGTGTGTGTGTGTGTGTGTGTGTGTGTGTGTGTGTGTGTGTTAGGAAAAACAAACAAACAAAAAACTCAGTAAATAAAACATGGCGCCACCTGGGGTCCGTTTCACATCACAGTCCATCATTTATATCCATAACCTCATCCGTCGTGACGTAACCAACGTCACCAACCGTGGACGTGCACTTTCATCTACCCAGGTTCTTTGTGTTGCTCATTGTTTTATTTTGCAAACGGGAGTTTTCTGTATAATATTGGAGATGCAGAAAATATCAGTGCGGCCACTGTCTGCAGAGCCGTGAGAAAAGTGTCCCTAACTCTGAAACGTCTATTAAACTCTTCTGTTGTGTTCCCTGGATATAAACCTGTGAGGGTCATCAAGGAGGAGCTCCACAGGTGAATGATGTAGAAATCAGTTCAAATTTATGATTATAAATCATATTCAGTTAAGGACATGGTGCTGCAACCTCAGACTGGGATTAGTCATTTTAATTTCTTTTAGGATTTCCCGGTGTGATAGGGTGCACTGATGGAACCCACATTCCCATCATTGCTCCTTCACAAAATGAAGGAGACTATGTGAATATGAAGTCCATTCACAGCATTAATGTGCAGGTAGATTGACTGTCTCAAAATGTCAGACTGCATCACACTGCAAAAACTCAAAATCATACCAAGAATATGTGTCTTATTTCTAGTCAAAACAAATCACACCTAAAAGTAACTTGTTTTTAGACCATTTTCACTTGAAAAATAATGAGGTGGGATTGCATCTAAGTGAACTAAATTTTAGCTTTAACACCATTCCACCTGTTTGCATCTGTAGCCTAACATTATTGTGATTGCATAAATGTATAAAATAAATTTAAACTTAGGCTACGCATTGACTCGAGCAGTAATTTTCTCCCACGCCGACTCCCGTTCCTTCGCTGCTGCAGCCGTGTTACTCTTCTTCCTGAAAACAGCTTCAAATTCACTGTATGAGCGCATTAAAATATCCAACTCCAGAGGAGTAAAGAAATGCAGACCTTTTCTTGTTGCTTGTTGCCATGGTGAATCGTGGTATCAGGGCTCCATTGATGACAGCTTTTTAAAGTCGTGGTGCACGCGCTTAACTCAGAGTGAACAAACTCTGTGTTGATTGAACCGATTGAAATCACCTGTTCTGAAACCTGTAACTCAGAGTTTCCCATCTCAGAGTTACTCAACTCAGAGTTCAGGGTTAGGCTCACAGTCTGTTGAACCTCCTTTCTGAAACGGAGCCCTGCTCGGCTGTAAGTGCGTTTTACAAGGCAAACCTGTCGTCATCATGGGTTTATTTATTTATTTATTTATTTGTAAAACAGTCAGTGGTAATCTAAAACAAACTGTAATAAAATATATACTTATTCTACATAAACTATAAATAAGATATATAAAAACTACTCAGTTAGAGATCGACTGATATGGTTTTTTCAGAGCTGATGCCGATACCGGTTATTATGAAACAGAGATACTGATAGGATACATTACAGCCGATATATGTCTTTCTTAGTCAGAATTAAAGAAACACCAGAGGCAGGATAGAAACTCAGAATAAAGAACAAAGTTTTAGATCTTTCAATAAACAGGAAAATAAATAAGGTAAAAATAAATAAATAAATACACTATAATCATAAATACAAAATTAAAAAAAGAAAAACAATATAAAAAAATTATGATAAAATAAAATAAAGGAGAGCTCAATTAAAAGCCAGGCTACAAAGGTAGTTCTTTAGTTTGCTTTTAAGAGCCTAGAGTGGTACGTGCAGTCAGTGAGAAGCACGCCAGGGGCAAAACAGCGCAGCTAAAGGCCCTGACGCACCAAGCCCACGGTCGGCCGTCTGTGAGCGTCTGTCGCCCGCACCGTCGACACTTCGGCGTCTGCGGCTTTTCAGCCGATTGAGCATGTTGATACATTGAATAAATAATCGACAGATTAGTCGATAATGAAAATAATGGTAAGCTGCAGCCCTAATATATATACAGCGTCAAGTCTCCATTTGATGATGTGACGAGACGATAAGTTAACACAGGAGCTAGTTCAGGTGCATAGATAGAAACTGCGTACACTGGGCCTGTGGTAACGACTGACACCACTGATCCTGAGCTGCGCTGCACATATTTTCCTTGAGCTTCCCAGAGAGACTGGAGGAAAATGCATGACCCTCTCTCCACCTTTAATAATCACAGTTTCTGATTATGGTAAGTGGTGTGATTGTGGAGATCCAACAAAATCGCGATGTCAGGGTGTTACAGTTATTAGTCTCAGTCAAAATGATCCTTAAAGGAATGAAACCAGAGAGGTTGTTTTGGGTTGAACAAATGTTTTATTGCTATAATTGAAACTTGAAAACATTTTCTTAAATGAAAGTTTTTGGTGTAAAAGTTCTCCCTTTTGAAAAAATCGCTGAGTTGAGTTAAGATTCTCCGTCTAGTTGCTTTTTTAGAAATATCATAGATAAGCAAATGTATACGATATGATAATCGTCAATTTTAATATCACAGTTAACCTTAAAACAAGTGTACTGTTGCAGGCCTGCTCTCTCCTCAGTGCTTAACTAATTACTTGAAGTGCCTCCCCATTTAGCCCCGCCCCCTCCCCTCTAATAATTAACAAACAGTCCCTAATTAAGTTTCAAATGTCAAATGGTTGAAATTGTTTTGCGTTATCACAGTCTGTCAGCAGAGGGAGCCAAAGTCCAGCTCATGACGATAATGACACATGAAGCAGAGAGCAGGAAGTCCTTCAGCTGAGTGAGCTGCTGCTAAACAAGCACTTTATTTACTGTTATTAGATATTATATCAGTTTATAAGCAGCTCTGCTTTGCTTTAACTTTTCCAACCTTCATACAAACAACTGAAACTAAAGGTCACAGTGATGTGACCAGATCTGTGGAAGTGAAGACAAAGCAGCTGTCAGCTCCTCAGATTGATTTAGACTGGTTTTAGTCTGTGTGTTTTCTACTGTCAGCAAATCTCATGAAAACGACCAAAACAAACCTGAATGTTCTTCATATGTGACGCTGAGGGCGACTGGCCGAGCGTCTGTATCTGACGAGCTGGGAGGGAGATGGTTGGAAATCATGCACCTTTATTTTTGCTCAGAAACAGATTTGGATCCTTGTTCTTTGGTTCCAGCAGAGTTGAAGTGGTTTCCCATCTCTCTGTCAGCTTCCAGTAAAGATTCACAGAATGAAATCAAAAACATGAAAAACAAGATGGCGGCTGTGTTTCAGAGTGTTGCCGTGGTTTCCTTTGACCTGCAGTGTCCAGTCAGCTACACCATCCTGTCCGTCAAGCAGGAGAGAATCATGGAGGAGCTGGACGACGAAGCCAAGATCAACATCATCAGAGGGCCGAGGACCGGCGCCAACTCCTGACCACACTGACCACCAGCTGTCCTGAACTGCTCCCCGGCCCCTCACCACGGGGCGGGGGGGCATCTATAGACTGTACCGTGACATCACACTGGCATGTGATGAGTCTGTCTGCTGAGCTGTGAACATGTATGACCTGTTACAGGAGGTCACATGAGGACATTACACATGTTTTCTTTCATTTCTGTGTGGAAATAAATTTAATGTGTTGTTGAAACCGCTGGTGTCTGATCTACTGTCTGCGTCATGTAAACCTGCAGTGACACAGTTACAGATCCATAATGTCCAAATAAATTCCTTTTACTTTCATTAAAGTAATCTGTCGACACTCAGCTCCCCAGAACCACAGTGCAGACACAGGATGCAAGGTTTTGCAAATATATAAAAAAGATCAAACTGAAATGTCTCGAGAGACACCTGCTTTGCCTTTTTCGGGGCAATGGGGGGCGTGAGCAAGTAACAAAACGTGTAGCTCAGCGTGTGACGTAAACAGTGACGTGGGAGGGAAGCCGCGGCTGGTCAGTCCTT
>NC_065523.1:39027224-39030866 GCF_006386435.1 Epinephelus moara
GCAGTGTCAAAGGGGCTCTAGTTTGCTCACTCCCTCTCACTGTGAGGGGTTAAAGGTCACCTCTAGACTGCCAACAGGAGGCTCTCTGATCCACCCAGCGATGGTACTGTAGGCCTCCTCTCCATCACAAGGTCGGTCCACTGTCGACTCTGGTGGTTTGGTTTTGGGAGAATCCTGCTGGTCTGTATTACGTTTATATTTTGAGGCTTTGTATTAGACGTGTAAACAACTTGGTATGAACATTGTCTTTTTCGTAGTAAAGGGCAAATACGGAATATTTAGTACATATAAATGTAGACACTGATGAAAGTATTCAGAGCCTTTGCTGTGACACTCAGGTGCTTCCTGTTTCTCTTGATCATCTCTGACCTGTTTCCAAACCTTGACTGGAGCCCACCTGTGGCCACTTCAGCTGATTGGACCTGAGTGAGAGAGACACACACACCTGTGTATTGAAGGAGCTCAGAGACGGGGCTGTGTCGAGGCACAGAGCTGAGGAGGGCTGCAGAAATACTGTGTTGGATCCAAGGATCCCAAAAGCACAGTGGCCTCTGTGATTCTTTAGTGGAAGAAGTCTGGAGCAACCTGCAGTCTCAGTTTTTCTGTCTGCCAGACGACAACAGATCAAAGAGTCGGTGACCAGCGTGAGAGGGGTCTGTCATGATGTTTATTTGGCTCAGCTGATGTAGCGTGAAGTGGCGAGTTCTTCCAGGGAGGGCAGGGGACAGCCGGTGATCTTTCCTGCAGACTTGATGACTCTTTGCAGAGCCTTTTTATCTGCAGCGGTGCAGCTGGCAGACCGCACCACGATGCAGTCTGTGAGGACGCTCTCAATGGTTTGAGTGCAGACGACGCAAAAGCAGTAGAGAAGTAAAGAGTCGGTGCACCAGGTGTGTTCATGACAACAGATTGCGTTTGCACAGTTTTGCTCAAATATTTACAACGTAGAAGAGAGAAACTGATCCTACTGACGCTAGGATCGATCTTCAAAATAAAAATGTAATATCGAGAGTATCGATATTTTGGCATTGGTTCGACTGCCCCTAGTGGACAGTGCAGGTATTGCCATGTAAGGTGATTAAAGTAAAGTATAAGGGGCCGCACGCTGCGTCTTTAACTGCCTGGAAAATGCGAGGTCGGGCACTGGGCGCTACTCAGTGCCATCTTTCTAGGGCCTGGAGGCTGGTTGCGTCTGAGGTTGCTAAGCGACCACAACCAGCACCGTATCACAGCCTGTTTACCCAAAATCCTGAGCGCAGAGTTGATCTACATCCTGTTTGTGTGTTGGCCTGTTGTCTGTGGGACAGATGTAAAGCTGACTGAACAGATATCAATGAAATTTGTTTTCGTTTTGTAGAAGGTGTTAAAGTAAAAACCATGTGGAATGAGGAGTAAGGAATACTTGAAAATATGGAATGCAAACGAAGGCGGATTATCTGAACAAATACAAATGCAAATAGAAGGTAAATATCTTAACAAAATACAAATGCAAATTGTGCAAAACAACCGGTAAGTGTCTGACGGGCCGACAGCCTGGAGACAGAGTGCAGGTGAACAGGTGAAAATTCACTGAGTTCAGTCTGTTCCAACCTGCCGTCACTGAGAGCAGTTTAACAGCCTTATTTTATTCATCTTATTCATCCTGTATGTGGCCAGGAAGGCCTTACTGACATACGTGATCTCTTCTTTCAGGGAGTCCTGGTTCAGACCTGTGTTACACAGTTAAACACAAACAACACATAGAAGCATCACGAGAGAGAACAGTAAAAGAAGAGGGATATATGAGCCTGACCAGTGACGCCGTTTCATATTCCACTCAGGTCAGGGACTATACAGAGCAGCAACATGTTTCCTTCATGGCAGTTTTTAAAAGACCTTTAAAAATGTTCAAGGAAGGGAGTTCTTCTAAGGTGCATGAGAGGACAAAGCAGGTTCAATGCGATGTCTCAAGAACCCCTCAAGGGAATTTCCTTAAATTTGGCACAAATGTCAACCTGGACTCAAAGATGAACTGATTAGAATTTGGTGGTCATACGTCAAGGTCACTGTGACCTTGCCCATTTCATTCTCATTAACATAATATCATAGGAATGTCCTAGGGAAGTTTCCTCAAGTTAGGCACAAACGTCCACTTGGACTTATCTCTGAAATTTTCTTTGGCGAGTAGATTTTTATCATAACTGACTGAAACAACAACATTGGTGGTCAAAGGTCAAGGTCCCTNGCAATAATAAACCTCACATTGGTGTTTTTTTCTGGAGGATGTTGAACATGACATGAAACTGCTCTTTGGCTCCACAAACAGGCTGTTGAGACTCTCGATATCTGTCTTATAATATCTTTGTGTAGTGCAGGGAGTGAGACAAGATTTGGTTATCAAACTCAGTGTTCTGTCTGTTCCTGAGTCATGCAGGTATTTGAATGTGTGTGTGTCAGATCCTGTGCAGGTACGTCTGCTGGATTTGAAAGTTTCTCTTGAGTGACACTTTTCACTGTCACTCAAGAGAAAAATGAGAAAGCCTTTACTTAATATGTGTTTACCACGTCCTTAAAAAAGATGACCAATGAATATCTGCACACTCACCTTCAAACTAACTTCACACACCTGTGCCAAGGTGAACGCAGCACAGAGGATATCCACGCCATCGCTTTGGAGTCACGCTAGCAATGAGACTTTGGGTTGATGAGCAGATCTCATTGTGTGAACTCTACTGCAGCACAGTCTGACTAAAACAGGATTTAAGACTTTAAGACTATTTAACTGGAAGCCTAACTTTCCAGTTTTCACTGACTTTGCCAGATGGTGAGCCGTTGTAAAGTGACTGAAACCCTCCGGCAGCAGGTTGTCCAGATGAAGGCCAAAGGGATGACCCTTTCAGCCACAGCAAAAGAAGTTGGTCTTTCCTGATTTCTAGTCTATTGCATCTTCATAACATCACAAACTCATTCAAGTCCCCCAAGAAGGCTGGTCATCCACGAAAAAGACAAATGCAAGAGAGGACAGGATAATGCGGAGAATCTCAACGGGCAATCGGTTCAACACTGTAGCTGGAATTGCTCGCCAGTTCAGTGCTGAACAGGGTAAGGGTCTGTCTCGTCATACAGTGTCTCCACGTTGAACAGAATTTGGACTGAAAGCCCACCCTGCAGTGAGCAAACCTCTCATTAGCAGAAGGAATCAAAATGCTAGACTAACCTTTGCTGAGGAGCATGTTGTGTGGACAGAGGAGAACTGGTCCAAAGTTCGTCGTCATACTGGGGAAAGACTGAACCCAAAGTGTGTAGCTAAATAAAGACGTCAGTGAAAGTTGGAGGAGGAAGTGTCATGGTTTGGGGGATGTTTTCTGCAGCAGGAGTTGGGCCTCTCATACAGTGACATGGCAGAGTGAATATAAATGTTTATCAGAACCTTCTTCGACAACGCTCATCACCTGATCAGCCAGCAATTTTCATGCAGGACAATGCCCTCTGTCACACAGCAAAACGGGTAAAGCAGCTCCTTGAAGCTGAAAACATTGAAATAATGAAATGGCCAGCCCAGAGTCCTGATCTAAACCCAACAGAAACCTCTGGAAAATCCTTGGTGACAAAGTTATGGCTAAGAAACCCACTACAGTCACTGAACTGTGGAAGAGACTGGAA
>NC_065523.1:39031806-39043713 GCF_006386435.1 Epinephelus moara
ATCTAAATGCTAAATCTAAATCTAAATGTTAAATCTAAATGCTAAATCTAAATCTAAATAGTAAATCTAAATGTTAAATCTAAACATTAAATCTAAATGTTAAATCTAAACATTAAATCTAAATCTAAATGTTAAATCTCAATGCTAAATCTAAATGTTAAATGTTAAATCTAAATGTTCTGGGTGAAACTAAATATTTAGCTAATATGCAAATTCACACTGCTGGTCACCGGAAGTACCAAGATAAAGGCTCGAGATGGTCAGACTGTGTTTATAGAATCAAAAAACGAATTAAAACCAACTTATCGGGGGAAATGAACACTTGAACATACATTAGCGTGATAATAACTACCTAAAATAACAAGAAACATGTTTGGAGAAATTTTATTTGACGTGTACTTTGAGTTGTTAGTGTCCCTTCAGAGGGAATCACCTTGTTCTTTACAAATACTTCCGAGTAGAAAACCAGCAGAGTTTAGCTACATATATATATGAATATCTCACATTTTTCACGTCACTATATCACCGTTTAGACTAATCTGGTGTTTGTGAAGTCTATAAACACAATGATTGAATGGTTATCGTAGATTAGTCTATAAACACAATGATTGAATGGTTATCGTAGATTAGCGGGGCTAACCATTAGCTGTTTGCCCCGTTAGCGGTGTCTGTAATGACTCATTAACTCTAAACGGTCTGTGAAAAAGATATTTTTTTTCCAGCGGATGTCTTAGTTACACATTCGCCAAAAAACAATCTGGCAGTGTCAAAGGGGCTCTAGTTTGCTCACTCCCTCTCACTGTGAGGGGTTAAAGGTCACCTCTAGACTGCCAACAGGAGGCTCTCTGATCCACCCAGCGATGGTACTGTAGGCCTCCTCTCCATNAGGTCACCTCTAGACTGCCAACAGGAGGCTCTCTGATCCACCCAGCGATGGTACTGTAGGCCTCCTCTCCATCACAAGGTCGGTCCACTGTCGACTCTGGTGGTTTGGTTTTGGGAGAATCCTGCTGGTCTGTATTACGTTTATATTTTGAGGCTTTGTATTAGACGTGTAAACAACTTGGTATGAACATTGTCTTTTTCGTAGTAAAGGGCAAATACGGAATATTTAGTACATATAAATGTAGACACTGATGAAAGTATTCAGAGCCTTTGCTGTGACACTCAGGTGCTTCCTGTTTCTCTTGATCATCTCTGACCTGTTTCCAAACCTTGACTGGAGCCCACCTGTGGCCACTTCAGCTGATTGGACCTGAGTGAGAGAGACACACACACCTGTGTATTGAAGGAGCTCAGAGACGGGGCTGTGTCGAGGCACAGAGCTGAGGAGGGCTGCAGAAATACTGTGTTGGATCCAAGGATCCCAAAAGCACAGTGGCCTCTGTGATTCTTTAGTGGAAGAAGTCTGGAGCAACCTGCAGTCTCAGTTTTTCTGTCTGCCAGACGACAACAGATCAAAGAGTCGGTGACCAGCGTGAGAGGGGTCTGTCATGATGTTTATTTGGCTCAGCTGATGTAGCGTGAAGTGGCGAGTTCTTCCAGGGAGGGCAGGGGACAGCCGGTGATCTTTCCTGCAGACTTGATGACTCTTTGCAGAGCCTTTTTATCTGCAGCGGTGCAGCTGGCAGACCGCACCACGATGCAGTCTGTGAGGACGCTCTCAATGGTTTGAGTGCAGACGACGCAAAAGCAGTAGAGAAGTAAAGAGTCGGTGCACCAGGTGTGTTCATGACAACAGATTGCGTTTGCACAGTTTTGCTCAAATATTTACAACGTAGAAGAGAGAAACTGATCCTACTGACGCTAGGATCGATCTTCAAAATAAAAATGTAATATCGAGAGTATCGATATTTTGGCATTGGTTCGACTGCCCCTAGTGGACAGTGCAGGTATTGCCATGTAAGGTGATTAAAGTAAAGTATAAGGGGCCGCACGCTGCGTCTTTAACTGCCTGGAAAATGCGAGGTCGGGCACTGGGCGCTACTCAGTGCCATCTTTCTAGGGCCTGGAGGCTGGTTGCGTCTGAGGTTGCTAAGCGACCACAACCAGCACCGTATCACAGCCTGTTTACCCAAAATCCTGAGCGCAGAGTTGATCTACATCCTGTTTGTGTGTTGGCCTGTTGTCTGTGGGACAGATGTAAAGCTGACTGAACAGATATCAATGAAGTTTGTTTTCGTTTTGTAGAAGGTGTTAAAGTAAAAACCATGTGGAATGAGGAGTAAGGAATACTTGAAAATATGGAATGCAAACGAAGGCGGATTATCTGAACAAATACAAATGCAAATAGAAGGTAAATATCTTAACAAAATACAAATGCAAATTGTGCAAAACAACCGGTAAGTGTCTGACGGGCCGACAGCCTGGAGACAGAGTGCAGGTGAACAGGTGAAAATTCACTGAGTTCAGTCTGTTCCAACCTGCCGTCACTGAGAGCAGTTTAACAGCCTTATTTTATTCATCTTATTCATCCTGTATGTGGCCAGGAAGGCCTTACTGACATACGTGATCTCTTCTTTCAGGGAGTCCTGGTTCAGACCTGTGTTACACAGTTAAACACAAACAACACATAGAAGCATCACGAGAGAGAACAGTAAAAGAAGAGGGATATATGAGCCTGACCAGTGACGCCGTTTCATATTCCACTCAGGTCAGGGACTATACAGAGCAGCAACATGTTTCCTTCATGGCAGTTTTTAAAAGACCTTTAAAAATGTTCAAGGAAGGGAGTTCTTCTAAGGTGCATGAGAGGACAAAGCAGGTTCAATGCGATGTCTCAAGAACCCCTCAAGGGAATTTCCTTAAATTTGGCACAAATGTCCACCTGGACTCAAAGATGAACTGATTAGAATTTGGTGGTCATACGTCAAGGTCACTGTGACCTTGCCCATTTCATTCTCATTAACATAATATCATAGGAATGTCCTAGGGAAGTTTCCTCAAGTTAGGCACAAACGTCCACTTGGACTTATCTCTGAAATTTTCTTTGGCGAGTAGATTTTTATCATAACTGACTGAAACAACAACATTGGTGGTCAAAGGTCAAGGTCCCTGTGACCTTGCCCATCTCATTCTCATTGACGTGATATCTCAAGAATTTCTTCGGGAAGTTTACTCAAGTTAGGCACAAACGTCCACTTGGACTTATCTCTGAAATTTTCTTTGGCGAGTAGATTTTTATCATAACTGACTGAAACAACAACATTTGGTGGTCAAAGGTCAAGGACACTGTGACCTTGCGTCTGTCTCATTCTCGTGAATGCGATGTCTCAAGAACCCCTCAAGGGAATTTCTTAAATTTGGCACAAATGTCCACCTGGACTCAAAGATGAACTGATTAGAATTTGGTGGTCATAAGTCAAGGTCACTGTGACCCTTCCCATCTCATTCTCATTAACGTGATATCTCAAGAATGTCTTCGGGAAGTTTCCTTATGTTAGGCACAAACGTCCACTTGGACTTATCTCTGAAATTTTCTTTGGCGAGTAGATTTTTATCATACCTGACTGAAACAACAACATTTTGGTGGTCAAAGGTCAAGGACACTGTGACCTTGCGTCTGTCTCATTCTCTTGAATGCGATGTCTCAAGAACACCTCAAGGAAATTTCCTTAAATTTGGCACAAATGTCCACCTGGACACAAAGATGAACTGATTAGAATTTGGTGGTCACAGGTCAAGGTCACTGTGACCTTGCCCATCTCATTCTCATTAACATAATATCTCAGGAATGTCTTCGGGAATTTTCCTCAAGTTAGGCACAAATGTGCACTTGGACTTATCTCTGAAATTTTCTTTGCTGAGTAGATTTTTATCATAGCTGACTGAAACAGCAACATTTTGGTGGTCAAAGGTCAAGGACACTGTGATCTTGTGTCTGTCTCATTCTTGTGAATGCGATGTCTCAAGAACACCTTGAGGGAATTTCCTTAAATTTGGCACAAATGTCAACCTGGACTCAAAGATGAACTGATTAGAATTTGGTGGTCATAAGTCAAGGTCACTGTGACCTTGCCCATCTCATTCTCATTAACATGATATCTCAAGAATGTCTTCGGGAAGTTTCCCCAAGTTAGGCACAAACGTCCACTTGGACTTATCTCTGAAATTTTCTTTGGCAAGTAGATTTTTATCATACCTGACTGAAACAACAACATTGGTGGTCAAAGGTCAAGGACACTGTGACCTTGCGTCTGTCTCATTCTCGTGAATGCGATGTCTCAAGAACACCTTGAGGGACTTTCTTTAAATTTGACACAAACGTCCACTTGGACTTGCAGAATGAACTGTTTGAAGGTCAAAGGTCAGTGGTTCTGACATTCCATAAATGTAAGTTTCGCAATAATAAACCTCACATTGGTGTTTTTTTCTGGAGGATGTTGAACATGACATGAAACTGCTCTTTGGCTCCACAAACAGGCTGTTGAGACTCTCGATATCTGTCTTATAATATCTTTGTGTAGTGCAGGGAGTGAGACAAGATTTGGTTATCAAACTCAGTGTTCTGTCTGTTCCTGAGTCATGCAGGTATTTGAATGTGTGTGTGTCAGATCCTGTGCAGGTACGTCTGCTGGATTTGAAAGTTTCTCTTGAGTGACACTTTTCACTGTCACTCAAGAGAAAAATGAGAAAGCCTTTACTTAATATGTGTTTACCACGTCCTTAAAAAAGATGACCAATGAATATCTGCACACTCACCTTCAAACTAACTTCACACACCTGTGCCAAGGTGAACGCAGCACAGAGGATATCCACGCCATCGCTTTGGAGTCACGCTAGCAATGAGACTTTGGGTTGATGAGCAGATCTCATTGTGTGAACTCTACTGCAGCACAGTCTGACTAAAACAGGATTTAAGACTTTAAGACTATTTAACTGGAAGCCTAACTTTCCAGTTTTCACTGACTTTGCCAGATGGTGAGCCGTTGTAAAGTGACTGAAACCCTCCGGCAGCAGGTTGTCCAGATGAAGGCCAAAGGGATGACCCTTTCAGCCACAGCAAAAGAAGTTGGTCTTTCCTGATTTCTAGTCTATTGCATCTTCATAACATCACAAACTCATTCAAGTCCCCCAAGAAGGCTGGTCATCCACGAAAAAGACAAATGCAAGAGAGGACAGGATAATGCGGAGAATCTCAACGGGCAATCGGTTCAACACTGTAGCTGGAATTGCTCGCCAGTTCAGTGCTGAACAGGGTAAGGGTCTGTCTCGTCATACAGTGTCTCCACGTTGAACAGAATTTGGACTGAAAGCCCACCCTGCAGTGAGCAAACCTCTCATTAGCAGAAGGAATCAAAATGCTAGACTAACCTTTGCTGAGGAGCATGTTGTGTGGACAGAGGAGAACTGGTCCAAAGTTCGTCGTCATACTGGGGAAAGACTGAACCCAAAGTGTGTAGCTAAATAAAGACGTCAGTGAAAGTTGGAGGAGGAAGTGTCATGGTTTGGGGGATGTTTTCTGCAGCAGGAGTTGGGCCTCTCATACAGTGACATGGCAGAGTGAATATAAATGTTTATCAGAACCTTCTTCGACAACGCTCATCACCTGATCAGCCAGCAATTTTCATGCAGGACAATGCCCTCTGTCACACAGCAAAACGGGTAAAGCAGCTCCTTGAAGCTGAAAACATTGAAATAATGAAATGGCCAGCCCAGAGTCCTGATCTAAACCCAACAGAAACCTCTGGAAAATCCTTGGTGACAAAGTTATGGCTAAGAAACCCACTACAGTCACTGAACTGTGGAAGAGACTGGAAGAAGAGTGGACCAAAATCACATTAGAGCGTGTGAGAGACTAGCGATGTCCTGTGGCCACAGATGTGCTGAAGCCATTCAAAGCAAGAGCCTGTCCACGTCCTACTAACTGCTGACTGTTGTAACCATCAGAAACTGCCTTGGTTATTTTGTAAAACACAGATTTTAGCCATTCTTATATCTCAAATGGCTTAAAAAATATAGCTGCTGTAGATGGTCTGGGCTGATCCCTGAATGTTCATGACGTCTTGCTCCGCCCCTGGTGGCAGGCTGACTCTGTGTGGTGGAGTCTATCTGAGCTGTGATTGGTGCAGTCAGTCGGTGAGTCTGAGTATTTCACAGTGAAGCATCAGCACCTGAAACCCTGGATTCAAAGCTGGTGTCTCTGCTGCCGTCGTCTACAAGGTGAGTGATGCTGATACATTGACACTGGTGCTACGTGGCTGGCAGATGGAAGCACTAGGAACCTTATTACAGTTTATACACAGCCTGTTAGTTATGTTTAATTTCTGTTCCCTCAATAGCTGCAGATTCCTGCAGTGAGGAAATCAACCTGCAGATGTGAAAGTAGCAGAGGTGGTAGAAAGATGTGCTCAGAGGTGCACGACTTATGACGATCTCAGTCAAGACTTTGTTTCCTTCTTGTTTTTTGCTCTTTATGCACGAAAAAAAAAATACTGAAGTTTTATTTAAAGTTTTAATTCAAGGATTTTTCACGTTTACTCAGGACAAATGTATAAATAGGGCGGCACGGTGGTGTGGTGGTTAGCGCTCTCGCCTCACAGCAAGAGGGTTGCCGGTTCGNAAAAAATACTGAAGTTTTATTTAAAGTTTTAATTCAAGGATTTTTCACGTTTACTCAGGACAAATGTATATATATAAATATATTATGTAAATTCTGTGATTATGTATTCACATATTTTAACATATTCAAATAGTGTGCAATGCAAAAGAGTTGAATCTTCCTCCCAACTCCTTGGTGGTTCCAAAAAGAGGAGCAGCTTCAGTAGTGTGGAATAAACTGTGGCGTCCTGAATGTTTTCCTTCTCTTAGCGCTCAGAGGGAACTCATTCAGCGGCTCCTCTGGCAGCAGCACAGCGTCTCTCCCTCTCCTCTCTGATTCTGTCACAAACCTTTGGTGATGGAAACCTACGTGAATAAACTCCATATATGTGACTGTGTCATAACAGCCTGATGATTAGAGATGATTTATATATATAGATCCCAGGGGACGTTTTTTAAATGTGTAATTAGTGGTAGATTTGATTTAGTTGAACTATTAATATTGTGACAGAATCTGAATCTGACTCTGAGTTACTGTTGTTATAATAATAATGATAACACATTTTATTTATAGAGCACTTTTCAAAAACTCAAAGACACTTTACAGGCATAAAAAAGTGCAGGGAAATACAATCAAGAGTGCAAAACAGACAGGAGTGCATTAGTTATAGACAAGGTTGTAGACAAATAAGAGTGCTGACATTACAAAGTTAGGTGGGTACAAGGGAAGAGCAAGAAGGAAGTAGGATGGATTAAATTTGCAAGTTAAATGCAGAACGGAACAGGTATGTTTTGAGTTGAGTTTTGAAGGAGGTGAGGTCTGTGCAGCCGCGGATGTGTTGTGGGAGGGAGTTCCAGAGGGTGGGGGCAGCAACAGAGAAAGCTCTGTCCCCCCAGGTGTGGCGCTTGGTCCTAGGTACGGTGAGGAGGTTGGCGTCAGAGGAGCGGAGGGTGCAGGAAGGGGTTTGTGATCACGGGAGCGGGTGTGGGTGAGGAGGCGGGCAGCAGAGTAATGGATATACTGAAGTTTATTTAGGAGACTGGAGGTTGTGCCGTAGAGGATACTGTTGCAGTCGTCGATACAGGATGTAATAAAAGCATGAATGAGGGTTTCAGCTGCAGGGAAGGAGAGAGAGGGGCGGAGGCGGGCGATGTTTTTAGATGGTGGAATGCTTATTTGGTGACTTGCTTGATGTGTTGGTTGAAGGAGAGATTGCTGTCAAAGATGACTCCAAGGTTGCGGCAGTGGGGGGAGGGGGAGAGGGTGGAGTTGTCGATAGAGAGATGGAAGTCTTTGGCTGCCAGGCTGAGGGACTTTGGACCAATTATGAGAAAGTCTGATTTGTCGTAGTTGAGTTTGAGGAGATTTGTTTGCATCCAGTGTCTGATATCAGAGAGACAGTTTGAGAGGGTGGAGTAGGTCTGAGAGGTGATGGATTTGGTGGAGATGTAGAGCTGGATGTCGTCAGCGTAACAGTGGAAACGGAGGCCGTGACGACGGATGATCTGACCGAGGGGGAGGAGGTAGAGGATGAAGAGGAGAGGACCAAGCACCAAACCCTGGGGGACACCTTGGGACAGGGGGGCAGTCGAGGAGGAGCAGTTGTTGATGAAGATGAATTGCTTCCTTTCAGAAAGGTATGATTGGAGCCAGGTGAGGGCATCATCTGCGAGGTTGAGGAGAGATTGTTGGCGGGAGAGTTCACAAACTGAAGAAATGACAGATCATTTTAGTTTTTACTGAATATTTGAAGCAAACTGTAAAACAAGATCACTGGTTTTGTTGCAATACTATTCTCTTAAAATTAATAATACAATTTATTTTTTACTAAATTGTCATATCATCAAGAATTTCGTTATCATAAAGACACCCTGAAATATCCTGATATTATTTTAGGGCCACATTGCCCACCCCCACTAATAACAACGACTGATTTACAGCCCAAAAAAGTCACTGCAGATGAAGACGTATTTTCAAGAACAGCAAAGTTGCAGCAGTAGTATTAAATGTAGATGAAATACAGCTGGTGAAGCGGGACAGGTGAATAATTTCCTCCCAACATTAACATAACATCTGTGTTATGTGTAACTATAGCATCAAAACTCATGTCTTTACAAGAAAATGAAGGTGAAGTGTGGTGGCATCTAGCGGTGAATTGCAGATTACAACCAGTTGAAACTTCTCCTGGTTAGAATTCCTTCAGTGTTCGTTGTTCAGGAGGTTTTTAGCGGGAGGTCTCTTCCTCTCCAAAACAAACACGCCAGGTGATTAGAATCACTAAAAACACTGCAAAAAGCAGTTTCATGCTACAAATCAGTTCCTCTCCGATGTTGCTCGGCATCTTGGGGCTCACCCAGAACATGCTGTTGTGTGCTCACCTTTTTCTGATCCTGGCGTTCAGGAGGTTTTGTACAGTTAACTGAATTATCCACTGAGGTCTCTTTCTTTCCCAGACCAACAGACCCAGTGATTTAAACTGGTAAAATGCAGAATAACAAAGTTTCTGACAGACTTTGGCATGTCGCTGTGAGCAGCTAGTGGAATACTTTTTCCAGAAGGTTCAGAAAGTTGTCACTGCCAGCTCCATCAGCTGATTCACATTTAAAGTATATTCTATATTTCAATTCAAACTAAAAGCTGAATAAAACTGTGCATGTGACTGCAGGTGTATGGAAAACATGATGAGGAACACCTGCGCTCTCGTCCTCCTGCTGCTGCTTCCTGCTGTGTGTGAGGGACAGCTGAGAGCTCAGGACTTCATATATCAGGGATACTCAATGTCCTGGAAAGAGGCTCAGGCCCACTGCAGGGCGCATTACACTGACCTGGTCACCATCGCTGGGAAAAAAGAGAATCAGAACTTCATCAACACCCAGGGATGGATCGGTTTGTACCGAGACAATTCAACCTCTCTGTGGAAATGGTCCAGAAGGGACGAGATAGCCAACTTCACCATCTGGGACAGTAGTAAGCACGTATCAAGGCCTTCAAGTTTGTAATACACTACATTAACAATAGTTTTATAGATTACATCGACATATGTTTTCTATTTCACACATTTAATATGTCATCAAAATACAAACTTCGACCAGGCACCAAACACTTTTGATCAGCTGGACCAACTTTCCAGGCACCAAACACTTTTGATCAGCTGGACCAACTTTCTCATTTTACAGCTAAACAGTACACAAACATTTGCCTCTGAAAACATTTCAAGAGAGAAATAGGCAATGCAGGAATATAGATCTAGATTCATATTCAGTTAGCGCTGCCTCGTTTGAACGCAGTTCACAGAGTGAATGACATGATTGACAGCTGCGTTAGAGACTACTCAGCTTTGTTCGCACATGGTGAGGCCGTTAAAAGCTGAGTGAGATTCTCTGTCTCATGTACCTTGTCAACGTATTCTCATAGAACGCTTCATTTGATATCCTACGAAATTGTGCTCCACGAATGACTTAACGTCCTTAATGTTCAGTTATGTAATTAACGCAAAGTTACTAAGGTTAGGTTTAGGAAAATAAACATGGTGAGAGCGTACCTTAAAATGACTCAAAGTTAACACAGATCCGAACACGTGACTCCAGGGGAAAGTCGTTTTTTTGTGACCCATCCACCACTCCAACCTGCCTCCTTACAAGCGCTCAGGACTGCTTCATTGTTTTCTAAGGAGGCAGGTTGGGGTGGCGGATGGGTCACAAACAAACAGACTTTTGCCCGGGGCTTTCACATGTTTGGATCTGTGTGAGCCTGAAGTCATTTTAAGGTACGTCCTCAGTAAAAGGGTCTACGGCAGGAACACTCAGAAAACATTTCTAAAAACTGTTCTGACTGGATGTAAATGAAGTAGATATTTTCTTCTTGCAGATGAACCCAAAGCTGATGAGAACTGTGCTTTTAAGTACCCAAGCACAGAGAAATGGGAGAGCGATAAATGTAGCAGCAAGCACACTTTCTTGTGTTTCGACGAGAGGCTGGTTCTGGTGAAGGAGAGGAAGACGTGGGAGCAGGCTTTACAGCACTGCAGGGCTCTGGAGGCGGTCAACTCCAACCAGCCGGCCACTGATTACCAGAACCACCGCTATGACCTGGCCACCCTGCACAGTCCAGATGACCACAAGTACGCATGGGAGAAGGCAAAGTATGCCCCCACTAAAGAGGTAGGGCGGTTTTTCACAGTGTGTGTGTGTGTGTGTGTGTGTGTGTGTGTGTGTTACAACTCCTCCTCTGTGGTGGTAACATGTCTCTGTTACATGTCCGTAGGTGTGGACGGGCCTGCGTTACCTGGCTGGTCAGTGGGTGTGGGTGGGCGGAGAACGAGTGCAGTACCTGGATATGAAAAGTTGCCCAACCCTCAGGTTTTGTGGCACCTTCCCAAAGAACATCACCAAGATATACAACATACGAGACTGCAGTCAGAAAAGGAGCTTCCTCTGTTACAGGAAGCCTTGAACGCATCAGTCTTCTTCAAGTCTGTGGTTACTGAGAGGTTCTCAGCAAAGTTAGTGGATTGTCCTTTTAAAGTTGATTTATGATAATTAAACAGTTTCTGCATTTGCTGTGTTTAAGTGGTTTACTCATAGGATGTGCTGTTTGAAGATACACGCTCCTTCTTGTTCAATTAATGCCGACTATTTCAAGGTGCAACCACCACAGCACATTCAATAAACACTTCTGTCAGACAAGAAACAGTTTTAACTCACCTTGTAGGGGTCTGCCCATTGGTCCGACATCCCGTTGTTCCGAAATCATCATGATGCCCTGTGGTTAAGGTCTGGTTAGGTTTAGTCACAAAAACCACTTGGTTAGGGTCAGGAAAAGATCATGGTGTGGGTTAAAATGAAAAAGAAAGTGACAAACACATAACCCGTGAGCCTGCTTCGCCTCAAGCCTTTCCCAGCTGACCCAGAGCCAGTCGCGGCACCATCAAGGCAGAAATACGCCTGCCGGGAGCCGTTCAGCACCGCGGAGAGCTCCCCACACAACCCCGACCCCAGAGTTAATACACCTACATTTGTTGCGTTGCTGATCCTCTATGATACACAAATACAGTATAGCCTAGTATAATCACATATCGGAACAACTTGACGTCGGACCAGTGACATGGACCCACCTAGTAATGGTCCGTCCTACATCGCAGACCTTCTAACCCCCTATTCTACACCCAGGTCCCTCAGGTCAGCTGACCTGGGGCTCCTGGCTGTCTCACGCTCCAGACTAAAGGTGCGGACACACCAAACTGACATCAAAGAACTAGCGGCGACGAAAGCCAACTGTTGCGTCGTCTACGTCGCCTCACGTCGCCCTGTGTCAGTTGCATTTGAACACACTACACGGACTACATCCGACGGCCAAGTAGCACGTAC
>NC_065523.1:39044165-39048926 GCF_006386435.1 Epinephelus moara
ATGTGTGAGCTGTGTACCTGACAGTTATGTTGCCTCCTGTGGATGCTATTTAGCATCTTATTCCTTCCTCTTGTTTGGTCAGCATGAGTTGTTTTTAAATGTGCTTTATAAATAAATTTGAGTTGAGTTGAGAAGAATGTCTCATGATAATCCACAGATTGGTAGCATTACGACAAAAAGGTTCAGATGCTCCAAATATTTAGTTCAAACACATCATTACATCCAGAGATTTCCACAAACTGCTGTTGCATCATTTGGACCACTCATATTTCTCTTCCTACTGTCTGCAAAAAGTGAGTGTGTGATGTGACCAATAAATATTCAGCTTCAACTGTCTCGTCTGTTGGGTGTATTTTGTTGGATTTGAGCGATTGAGAGAAGAAGAGTGCTGGAGGGAGTTACAGTTACAGTTACAGTTTGCAATGCTGCAGTATTATATTTTATTGTATATTGTAGATCTGTGAGTGTTGTTTCATAAATATTCCATGGCACATTTGTACTGTTAGTAAGCGTGATGTAAATCTGTGTCAGAGCAGTGTGACTGGGGTTTTCAGGCCAGCTGTGTGTGTAGTAACCTTCCAACATGGCCACCAGAGGACGCTACGATGCTTCAGGAAATCATCCATCAGTGACATGAGACACACTTTTCCTGGTTCAGACTGTTATCTCATCCGTGGAGATTTCATCAGCTGCAGCTCTGACACAGCGCTGCTCCGTGTGCCTGCAGGGATAGAAAGAAGAATCCTCTCTGATCACTGCGGAAAACACCAGAAGACCTTTGAACCACTCTGTGTTGTTTACTGTGTGTCTTTAATGTGATGTGTTCAGGGGCGGGTTTAGAAACGTCTGGGTCGGCCAGTCTGGGGCACTGATTTAAAAAAGGGGGGCGCATTTTGTGTTAATGTGTTCAGACTCAAACTGTGCGTAATTAATAGTTCCATCAGTTATTCAGTAAAATGAATAAAAGCCAGATAAACAAGTTAAAATATTCTAATATGAAATATTGTCAATAATTAGAAGCTATTTGTAACCCCCCCCCCCCCCCCCATGTGGCATCTCTTTGTAGTCATCTCGTTTCCCTCTTAATCCATTTTGCTTAAGACAAACAACTACTACTGGGATCTTTTTGTAGCCCTTTAGCATCTCTTTGTGGTTGTTTTGTTTCGTCTTAAGCCATTTGATGTCCCCTTGTAGTTGTTTTGAGTCCTTTTTGTAGTTGTTCAGCATTGTTTTGTAGTTGTTTGCCGTCTCTTTGGAATAGTTTTGTTTGCCTTTGTAGTGTTTTTGCAACTCTTTGAGGTTTCCCTTTTCAGTAATTTTGTGTCTCTTAGTAGTTGTTTGTTGTCTTCTTGTTATGAATTTGTTTTCCTTTGTAGTTGTTTTGAGCCCTTTTGTAGTCATTTGGCTCTTTAAGGTAGTTTTGCTTCCCTTTTCAGCCATTTTGCATCTCTCTCTGTAGTTGTTTTGTGTCTCTGTGGTTTGGGATCTTGTAGTTGTTTGTCTCTTTGTAATAATTTTGTTTCCCTTTCTAGTCATTTTGCATCTCTTTGTGCAAGTTTTGCATCCTTTTGTGGTCGTTTGGTGTCTCTTTGTGGTAGTTGTGTTTCCCTTTTCAGCCATTTTGCATCTCTGTAGTTGTTTTGTCTCTGTTTGTAGTCTTTGTGTGTCTCACTGAGGTTGTTCTGTTTCCCTTTGTAGTCATTTTGCATCTCTGTAGCTGTTTGGTGGCTCTTTGTGGTTGCTTTGAATCGCTTAACATCTTTTGTGGTCTTTTTGCATCTCTTTGTGGTCTTTTTGTTTCCCTCTTAAGCCATTTTGCATCTCTGTAGTTTGCATCTCTGTGGTTGTTTTGCATCTTCTTGAGATACTTTGGTATCTTTTTGTAGCCCTTTAGCATCTCTTTGTGATTGTTTTGTTTCCTTTAGTTGTTCAACATTGTTTTGTAGTTGTTTGGTGTCTCTTGGGAGTAATTTTGTTTGCCTTTGTAGTGTTTTGCGACTCTTTGAGGTAGTTTTGCTTCCCTTTTCAGCCATTTTGTGTCTCTCTGTAGTTGTTTTGCGTCTATGTGGTTTGGCATCTTTTTTAGGTAATTTGGCATATTTTTCTAGTTGTTTGTCTCTTTGTAATAATTTTGTTTCCTTTGTAGTTATTTTGCATCTCTTTGTGCAAGTTTTGCATCCTTTTGTGGTCATTTGGCATCTCTCTGTGGTTGTTACACATCTTTGTAGTAGTTTGATTGACTTTCTAAAAAGAAATGTATGTGGCAGTAACTGCAGAGGTTCTGATACTAATAAGCCAACTACCTGTTACACTCAGACTCTGGTTGGGGCCTGTGTCATGCATAGCGAGCCCTCTGGCCCCGCCCCTGCCTGAATGTGTGTTTGGATCTATAGATATCTGGATTTTCCCACAAATCTCTGGAGATCATTTCTACAACATCTGATGATATCATATATATATATATATATATATATATGTACATATATGATATTTATTTTCAGAGGAAGATGCTGAACATGAGTTGTGTGGCTGGATTAGGAACTCTGCACGAGGACAAAACAGACAAGAAGAATCAAATCTGTGTGATCCTGTAAACAGAGGTCAGAAATAACGCCCAGCCTGTTTGTGTGCGTTTCATTTCCCCGCTTCGGTTTGGAGGCAGAATAAAGCTCGAAAGACAGCGTTAAGAGTTAAAAGTTAAAAGTCAGCCATGTGCGGAAACCACCGTACTGAAAGTAGACTTCCCCGTGTGTGTGATTACTGCAACATAGAATTACACCAGGCTGGTCTGCTGCTGGACGGGTTTTGATGGCTGAGGTCGACAACACATCCAGTTAAAACATTGTCAAGCTTCAGCCAAGTGTCCTGATTGGTCAGAGCCTGGCCCACGCCATGCTTAGAGCTCCCATAATGCACAGCTAGTCTGCCAAGTCTGCTGCTTTCTGCTTCACGATGGGAGAAAACAGGACACGTGTATAAAGCAGTGGGTGCGAGCGATGATCCAGCAGAGGGAGCTTTACACACTGAGACTGATGGACTGATGGACTGCAGGACGCAGCGTCAAAGATACACCCACCCAGAGACACGCTCACTTTACTCTCACAGCTGCACACAGACAATAGGAAACACAGTGAAACAATATGAGCCTTGTAATTATGTGTGGCATAAAGTTTATTTTTAAAGCACAAAAGTGAGACAAAATCAAAGTGCTTTATAAAAGATATTATTTTGAAATGAAACATGAAAATAAAGATTGAACATCTCTTCTATATTTTAAATTAATTTCAATATTTTACACTTTCAAATAACAAA
Organism: Epinephelus moara; assembly: GCF_006386435.1. Taxonomy (NCBI): domain Eukaryota; kingdom Metazoa; phylum Chordata; class Actinopteri; order Perciformes; family Serranidae; genus Epinephelus; species Epinephelus moara. The sequence goes on from NC_065523.1 coordinate 39,047,478, forward strand.
GTATGAAAAGGGCCTGAAGCAAAAGTTTGGGCACCCTGCATGGTCAGTGCTCAGTAGCGCCCCGTTCGGTGAATATCACAGCTTCTAAACAGAATAGTGATGTGTTCAAGTGCTCTCATGTTGAAACTAAAGCCGCTGTCCCACTGGACAAAAACCCCACTAACATCTGACACTAGTATTTAATGGGAAAGGTTCCAATCTGCATTCACACGCGGGTCATATGACTCTGCAGTGGTCACAGGGCCAGGTGGAGGTGCTAATTGTAGCCCCTTTGACAGTTTGTTCTAACAATGGGCAGCCAGGTAAAACCCTCCATCTCCACCCAAACTTTGCCAGCTAACTTTTGATCGATGTTTGAGCGCTGAGTTTGAAAGAAAGACTGCTGCTGGTGTGGGGAGTTATTTCCTCTCATGCAAGCGCAGAATATATGTACTGGTTGGCCATCAGCTGGAGTCTTTGCGGTGTGTTCAAGTGCAGCTTTTTGGCAACATGAGGTGACAAAGCAGTTTGCTTTTGCCTAAAGGTGCGGACACACCAAACCGACATCAAAGAACTAGCAGCGACGAAAGCCAACTGTTGCGTCGTCTACGTCGCCTCACGTCGCCCTGTGTCAGTTGCATTTGAACACACTACACGGACTACATCTGACGGCCAAGTAGCACGTACGTTCTGCGCCTGCGTGAGAGAGAGCGGAGTGAGAGAGTGGTACATCCTGTCAGCCGAGGGGTTTCCTATCTGTGGTAGAGTTGCCACCCGTCCCGTTTTTCCCAGAATTGTTCTCTTTTTTCATCAGCTGACCCGGGAAAAAAAAAAAATCTCTCCCGGGACACAATTTATCCCGTTTTTTTGGCGAAAATGCAGCAGCAGCAGGCCAAGGAGTCCATCCAGTATCAGTGCAACAGGCTCAAGAACATCTGTGTCAGAGAGACAGCAAAGATGTGAGAGGAGCTGTGGGAAGTCCTAACAGTTCACTTAGTATATTTGCACATCCAGTCATGTTTTAATTTGTATTTTTTCCATTTATATTTAACCCTATGGGCCCGAACGACGCATAGTGCGTCCAAATTCACACCTGTTCTTCTCTATGGTTTTTCTCCGCGACCGTGCGTCATAGCGAGAAACCACGCATATCACGTGAAACAGCATAATCGTAGCTTTCCGAATGTTTTCACAGCGAAAAAAAATGATAAAGTTACACTAAAATGATGTATAACAGAGCTTTCATACAGTTCTGCACACACATTACTCTTGGATGGATTACTCGGAAATGCAGGCTCGCACAGAAATGCCACGCATATCACATGAAAGCGCAGGAGCAGAGCTTTCCAATGATACCACACACATCATTGTGCTGTCATCCCATCACGCTATAAATACAGATCAATTGTCTACAAAATAAAAACCTGACAAATTTCTTTACAACCCATTATACAGATCTTGTTATCAGTC
>NC_065523.1:39048955-39049087 GCF_006386435.1 Epinephelus moara
ATCATTGTGCTGTCATCCCATCACGCTATAAATACAGATCAATTGTCTACAAAATAAAAACCTGACAAATTTCTTTACAACCCATTATACAGATCTTGTTATCAGTCACTTCATATAGTGAGGAATATCGTA
>NC_065523.1:39050932-39056942 GCF_006386435.1 Epinephelus moara
ATGGTACCAGTTAGCTGCTAGCTAACCGTAGCTAACTTGTTTGTCCATTGTTTGGTCTGTGACGTAATAGGTCAACAGGAAAAAGGTCCAATACTAACAAGCTGAAAGGGGGCATATCTCCACCTATCGTAGAGGAGTCGCACATACTTGGCTCAATAAATGGATGAAGCCAGCAGAGGTGTTGTTACGAAGAGGGAACATGTGAAGGATGAAAAGAAGCTGCAGAGGAAAAGAGAGAGGGGGAAAGTGTGAGAAGAATAAGTGGGCTGGAACTCGAGGTATGTTGGAGGCAGGCACAGACAGGCTGACAGAAAGAGGCTGAGTGAGGCTGGAGAGGAAACAGGCGGCAGAGCGAACTAGAAAATAGAAAAACATCTGACTTCATAACTGATATTTGTTTAACTACATGTCATGTGAACAATAATTTATTACAAAATGCACAATGTATTTAGGGGGTAGAGAGGCCCTGATGGAGTGGAGACACTGGTGGTGGAGGTGAAGAGAGGGAGTGGGCAGTGATGAGCTGAAGGATGAAGGTGGAAAACTGACAGCAGCAGAGAGGAGAACACTTTCTAAACAACTTAACAGCAATAACATGACTGGCTTCAGGAAATCGTGGCAAGATCTAGTTGGATTATTATCTTATATATTGATCACAGACATAGAAATAAAAAATGTATGACTTTCTGTTTCAACAAAAAACCTCTGACAACACGTCAAATATTTGCAGGACCATGTTGTTGGCGATGCAGAGGGTTACAAGGCTCCATACGTTTCTCAAGTTTTGGCTTTTTAATGTAGAAATACAGTAGTTACAGCAGCAGCAACACTGTCTGTGTGAACACTACATGCGTTAGAGCCACAGCAGAGTCATTGAAATACTGAGGCTTGGTTGGTGACTTACAGCATCAGACACTGATGACAAAACAGTGAAATTACTTGGAGTAGTCACATTACGTTGCCATGTGTGTACACGTCTCACCTGACAAAGATAGTGACTTGAAGCAAAGGCACAATCTTGTTCTAAACCTAACCAAGAAGTTTTAGTGCCCAAACTGAAACTGCAACAACTTCACAACGTTAAAGGAAATGGCCACTTTAGAATGAAAACACAGACAGTACTTACTGACCCTCATGCCGACAAGAAGTCCAGTGTAGTTTTTAATCCACAAAACTCGTTCGGGGTATCGGAGGATAACAGCTACACTTGAAGTGCATGGAACCCACATTTTGAAAATGTAATAAAACTCTGCTAATGCATTTCAAAAACGTCAGAACGGCTCGTCCGTCATAATCCAAGTGCCCTAAAACTACTTGGTTAGGTTTAGAACAAGATTACGCCGTAAGTCACCGACCAAGCGTTAGTATTTCAATGACTTTGCTGTGATGACTTCGGTTGTGCTGATCTGCTGCAGCTCTAACGCATGTAGTGTTCACACAGACAGTGTTGTTGCTGCAACGCTGCTGCTGTAACTACTGTATTTCTACATTTAAAAGCCAAAGCTCTGGAAATTTATGGAGCCTTGTAAGCCTCTGTATCGTCAACAACATGGTCCTGCAAATATTTGACATGTTGTCAGAGGTTTTTGTTGAAATGGAAAGTTATAAATTGTTTTTGTTTTTTTATGTCAATGATCAGTATAAACATTGAAAACATAGTGAAAGGTGATATGATGTCAGTATGATTATTAAAAGATCATGTTCACTGGAACAGCGTGCATCATGTGGGAAATAGATGAGACTCCAAATCTGTAGATGTTTCATAGCTAATCAGCAGCTGACACTGCTGCTCACGCAGGCAGTGTGGCCCGAGCATGAGTGACTAATGGGAATAACAATTTTCCAAATTGGTTTGGTGTTGAGAGACTAACCAAAAGTTTTACGTTAGGAATTTTGGAACTTCAGGATGCTAACTTGCATATTTTTTGGAAATTAGCATAATCACCTACATGGACAACATTTCAGCAGTTGCTTGGCCAACCTGGACAATTTTGGAGTCGTTTTGGGCATTATCAAGGAATACACTTCTCATTCATTCATTCATTCATTTTCCATAACCATTTAGTGTAGCTGTTATTCTGGCTAGCTGTTATCCTCCGATACCCCAAACGAGTTTTGTGGATTAAAAACCTACACTGGACTTCTTGTCGGCATGAGGGTCAGTAAGTACTGTCTGTGTTTTCATTCTAAAGTGGCCATTTCCTTTAAGGTCATGTTAAAAATCGCAGCGTTTATTTCAACATTTATCATATGGCTCCACCATGTACTGTTAACAGGTCGTGGTGTGAATGTATCACATATATATCTTACAACACCATCACAGTGCTGAGGTGATACAATTCATTTTGTCATTATTACAGTCTGGTGTCACTTGGAACTGTCGAAAAACTGGTGCTTGGTCAGTGACTTCCGGCATTGGACACCGATGAAAAAAGCTGTCCTTTCACATCGCTGCTGTTGTTGAATGGCGAGCAGCGCCATCAGGGGGAAACAATCACCGACTTTCCCCCGGTTGCTTTGGCTCTACAAACCTCAGGTGACGGTGTTGTACCGACGTAGTGCTTTTATTTTGAAAGAGACTGTATGCAAACTGTACATTTCCTGTGAAAACAGAAGTGTATTTTGAAAACAGACAATGCATGTAACAGGCTGAAGTTGACACGGTGTCCCAGAACGTCAACAACCAACACACCCAGGGTACCTTGGACGTCATATGTGGACGTGGAAAGTCCATGACCAAACGTGGACATGTGACGAGGTCACAGTGAGGATGATGTTGGTCAGAGAGGTTGCTGTCACGTGCTGCTCACACAGGCAGTGTGGTCCGGTGTGGTAACACGTTTAGGTATCTGACCAAAGAGGTGCAATGATCCAATATTTAGTCACTGTAAGAATCAAGATTTGACATCATGTATTGTCTATGAAATAGTTAAAAGCTCCACCTGCTGCACGTTAATTACTGCGTCGGTTTTATACCTTTATGTTTGGTACATGGAGAACATTTAATAATACGTTAATATCAGTAACATTCTGAACTGAACCTTTTCCTTTTTTCCTTCAGAAAAGGACCTGAATACTTTTCCACCACTGACTCTGGGATCTTTGAGGAATGATGACTCAGTCTTTCCAGTTATATGATTGGTTAGTCGGTGACTCGCTGTGCAGTTTCTTATTTTATTTTTTGGTTTCAGCTGGTCAGAAATCAGTGCGTCTGTTAGTGTCTGTTGTGTATCTGTCTGTGTGTGTTTGTTCAGAGGATATTTTGTTCTGTCCAGCAGAGAAACTCTTCAGTGCAACAGACAAAGAAACTAAACTGCAAGTTCCAGATGTTGCTTTAAAGTTTTTAACTCTTGTGAACAGGGAACACATTTAAACTGTGATGAAGGAAAACACACACACACACACACACACACACGCACAGACACACACACACAATCAAATAAAATCCACACTAATAGAAACACATTAAAGCCCGTCTCTCTTCCTCCCACATTCCAGGGGAGTTCTCTCGCTCGGGGTGAAAGAGACACGCCCGATGAGAGAGGAGGGAGGAGGTGTCTACGTCAGCCTCCACTCCAACACTTTGAAATATTTTCCTCGTCTCAACTGAGGAGGAGGAGGAGGAGGAGCGAGAGAGGGAGGACATGTTGCTTTACAGAGTGGTATCCAGGATTAATGAGAATAAAGTCATAATATTAGAAGAATAAAGTTGGAATTCAATGAGAAAAAAGTGGTAATACTACGCAGGCCCAGAGTGGCTAATCGGGATCAATTCCCAGTGGGCTGGTCTGACGTTTGGGCCGCGATATTACAACTTTATTCTCATAATATTACGACTCTATTCTCAAAATCTCTGAATTGTTCCTTCTTCAGTGTGGCCCTAATACTCCGTCATAGGATCATCTCCAACATGAGTTTCAATTTTATGATGATACCTGCAGCCCACAGGTTCATCCAGCCCTGATATGCAGTTATGTTTCTCTGTGTCCAACAGATAGATGTGTGTTCGTCCTTTTGGAAATTCGTTGTGTGTCGTACAGCACATGCAGTGTATGCATTCATCACTTCCTGCCCTCCACGACATACTAAAGTCATCATATGTTGATGTTTTCAGAGTTTGTTGAAGTTTGAAACATACTGTATGTGAGGACTGTTTCTGAATGACTGAGTGTCAGTCGAGCTGAGTTTACTTTGAGAGAAAGTTTAAGTGCAGTTTAGACTTTAAGGGAAGCAGCCTGTCTTCATTCTCTGGTACGACCTGATAAATCTGCTTTTTCCATTCTGAGGAGACAGAGGGGAGGAGTGTGTGTGTGTGTGTGTGTGTGTGTGTGTGTGTGTGTGTTCTCATCTGACTCCGAGTGCAAAAGAGAAGGAAGGAGAAAAACCCAGGACAGCAGAGAAAAGCAGAGAGAAATATATCTTCAGCATGTCGGTGACTCACGGCATCATCCACAGTCAGCCAATCAGAGGAGACCTCCCCTGCCTTTGACTGAACCTACCTCACCCAGATCCACACACACACACACACACACACACACACACACACACACACGCACACACATCTGGCCTGCTGATGTTGCTCCTGATCCACATCAACAGCAGAGAATCCTCTTTAGTCAGAGCTCCAGCCGAGGCTCCGCCCCCTGTGAACTCAACCCTGAGAGACTGTGCAGACACACACACACACACACACACACATCCCCCTCTCTCTTCCACACACACATATTTTAAGATAAGCTGTCGTGCTGAGCTCGTCCAGTAAACACTGAGACTGTCTCTGAGTCGGGGACATTTGTCCAACTGAAACCCAAACACACACACACACACACACACACACACACACACACACACACATACATACACACACACAGATACATACTTTATTTTTCATGCAGTTCAAACACACGAGCAACAAAAGCATCACATGATGTCACAGCTGTGTCTCCCTGTTCAAATGAAAGGTTGCTGTGGAAAGTGACGTGCGTAGATGTGGAGATGGAGAAAGTGTAGAATTTGTAACATCAAGGCTGAAATCATGGATGGTTGTAGTAAGGGAACTGGGGTCGATTAGGATCATGTCTGATTTGTCACAGCTGAGTTGTAGAAAGTTAGTTTGGATCCAGGATTTTATTTCAGTGAGGCAATTTTCAAGTGTGGAGCAGATTGCTGTAGTGATGGATCTGGTGGCGATGTAGATCTGCACGTCGTCGGCATAGCAGTGGAAATGGAGGCCATATCGGCGGATGATGTTACCGTCGTCGGCATAGCAGTGGAAATGGAGGCCATATCGGCGGATGATGTTACCAAGTGGGAGGATGTAGAGGATGAAAAGGAGAGGACCAAGCACAGAACCCTGGGGGACACCTTGAGACAGAGGCGCGGTAGAGGAGGTGCAGTTATTGATATGGATGAACTGCTGTCTGTTGGAGAGATATGATCTGAACCAGGAGATAGCCAGATTTGGTCATTTTGTATCGCTTTGTGGTTGTTTAGTGTCTTTTTGTAGTCACTTGGGTTTCTTCAGGGTAATTTTGTGTAATTTTTCATTAACCCTATGGGCCCAAACGACACATAGTGCGTCCAAATTCACACCTATTCTTCTCTATGGATTTTCTCCATGACCGTGCGTCGAAGTGAGAAGCCACAGCGGAACTGTAGCTTTCCGACAAGGCCAAGCACTTGTCGGTAGTTCAATGTTTTCACAGCGAAAAAAAAATGATAAAGTTACACTAAGATTATGTATAACAGAGCTTTCATACAGCTTTGCACACACATTACTCTTGGATGGATTACTCGCGAATGCAGCTTTCCAATGATACCACACACATCATTGTGCTGTCATCCCATCACGCTATAAATACAGATTGATTGTCTACAAAATAAAAACCTGACGAATTTCTTTACAATCCATTATACAGATCTTGTTATCAGTCACGTCATATAGTGAGGAATATCGTATCTTACCACGTCTTAGGCTTGCGTGTGTTTCTCCCTGTCTATCCACATTTGT
>NC_065523.1:39057003-39064897 GCF_006386435.1 Epinephelus moara
AGATTTGTTTTTTTCATTGATATAAAAATCAATATAAAATACAGGCACATAGAAGGACATGAAATGATGGCAAATCTGGTTAGCCCAGATTGTCCTGAAAAAACAAGATATAGCATGTGTATGTAGCCTTTATAATGACTGTGATATGAGCTTAAAAGTAAAGGCAGTAAAAATACCCCAAAAACAGGCCTAGGGCCCAAAGGGTTAATTTTGTTGCTTTCTGGTTGTTTTGTGTTTTCTTTTGTCATTCTTTGTCTTTTTGTAGTTGTTTGGATCTCTTCAGGGTAATTTTGTGACTTTTTTGTTGTTTTTTTGTTGCTTTGTGTCTCTCTAAGATAATCTGGTATCTTTTTTTGGTCATTTTGCATCACTTTGTCATCTTTGTGTGACTCCTTGTGGTTGTTTTGTTGCTGTTTTGGTCTCTTTGAGGAAAGTTTGTGTCTTATGGGTTGTTTTATGTGTCTCCTCGTGGTTGTTTTGTGTCTCTTTGAAGTAATTCTGTGTATTATTGGCTGTTTTTTGTTGTCACCTTGTTGTTGTCTTGTGTCTTTTTGTTGCTGTTTTGCATCTTTTTGTCGTCATTTTTGTCTCTTTGAGATCATATTTTGTCGGTCACGGCGTGTCACTTTGTGGTTGTTTTGTTCATATCTGTAGTTATTTTGTGCCTCTTTGCAGCTCATTTGCATCTCTTTGTGGATTTTTTGTGTTAAAAAAAAAAAAAAAAGTTCTCGCAAAGTGTTAATTTGAGTGACATTTTGCAAGTGAAGTCTGTGCGCGATAGGCCCGGTCAATAATCGGGGATGATGTACATAAATTCAGGTAAACAGCAGCACATACAGATCAGATATACAGAATATACAAACACATATGAGGAAGATAAAATGGGAGTGAGTTTTATTTCTCTCTGTGGTTACTGAAGTCACAGCAGCTCCTGTTTCTGCTGCAGAGCGAGAAGTTTGTCCCAAAGTTTACGGCTGTATTTTTCATCTTAATGAAGGAGCGTCATCCAGCTGTGGAGGTGACACCACACTGAGCTCTGTGACACAGTGGGAGTGAGGAGGGTCCAGTTTGGGTTGATGTGTCTCCCATGTCCCCAGTTTGCCTCTGAGTGTGTGTGTGTGTGTGTGTGTGTGTGTGTTTTCTCTCCTGGTAACTTCACGGCTGCCATCAATCACCTCGTCACCTCTCTCCAGCTCTCCCAACACACCTGCCTGCTATCAGCTCATCATCTCTCCTGCACATCAACCCTCGGCTCTTCTCCCACTCGCTGCCAGATCGTCGTCACAGCTGAGCCGTGACTTTTTGGACGGACCAAATGTACAGAGCTGTAAAGTTGTCCACCATGATAGCAGTTAGCAGCTAGCTAACCGTAGCTAACTTGTTTGTCCATTGTTTGGTCTGTGACGTAATAGGTCAACAGGAAAAAGGTCCAATACTAACAAGCTGAAAGGGGGCATATCTCCACCTATCGTAGAGGAGTCGCACATACTTGGCTCAATAAATGGATTCCCCTCCCGTGCTTGTATACTGGGACAAGGACAGTAGGCCAGTTAGATGTCCTCGTTCAGCTGGGACTGTAGCTCCACTTCACTGTGACTGGAAACGTACTGAGTGTAACGACCCTCCCACTGTCTTAGAGGCTGATGAACCTCATCAGGCAGCTGGCTGACATGGATGGAGGGTCATCAGCTTGATTAAGTTCACCGGAGCCTTCAGCCTATAAAAGCTGGTCCATGTGCTAACACTCTCTTCATTGCTACTGCTGGCGTCCACCCTGCACGACTGACTACGTTTACATGCACAAGATATTCCAGTTTTTGTCCTCATCCTGAACAAAACAATATTCCTACTAAGCTGTTTCCTCAGGATTCGTCCTTCCTACCAGAAATGTTTCAGGCTCTATTTTAGGACAGCTCAACCACAGCCTTACAAACTGTTGGCGAGCTGGTTTGTGTTCAACACACAGAGCTGACTGTAAACAGACAAGAGGTCATGTGACCCAAACTGCAGCGAAGACCTCGACTGAGACATACATTGTGAATGAACCGTATATGAAAGCTCCCAAAACCTGTTAAAGTAAATCTCTTGCATGGTCTGATCCAGCCTGTGACAGCAGTGACCCCTGTGAGGATGATGAGGGTGTGATCTGCTTCACTGTTCATCTCTTTGTGTGTGTTGGCACATGAGGGGAACAGAAAGCATCTTGCAGTGCTCTGTTCTGCCTCCTTTGCCTTCAATCATTAAACAGGACGCCTCCTTCCTCTCAGTTAACCACGCCCCTTCATCTTAAAGCCCCGCCTCCTGTGTGCTCCCATCCCTCCCTCCGTCTCTCCCCCGACACCCTAAAAATCTGCATGTTTTTTCCCACATATATGATCGCTGACATTACCTGAGTGATCCAGTGTGTTGTCTCGTCCTGTTCCACCACCTGTAAACTCGTCCACCAGTAAGACCAGTAGCAGCACCAGTAGAGGCGCAGCAGAGAGAGGAGCTGCAGGGATCCAGGGTCTGTGTGTGTGAATGGGAGTTCTGGTTGTGGGGGTGCAGTCGCCCAGTGTGACCACCAGGGGCCGACAGGACGGTTCAGTGTGTCAGAGAGCAGTGATGTCATCTCTGCTCGTCTCAGTCACATCAGAGGGAGGTGTTCAGGTACTGTGGGTGTTTGGGAGGATCCTCCAGGGGACATATTACAGGCTGGTCCACCTGAGGCCTCCACTGACCTCCTAAAGTGTGGGTCGTCTGCATAGCTGTGGTATGTTGTATGGAGGGAAAGCAGAGTTACACAGACTGGTTCCAAACCTTTGACTCACTGCCCACAGTGACTCCAAAGACTCTGACGCTCTGCTGACTGACAGCAGCTGAACACAACTGCTGAGCCAATCAGAGCTTCGTAGGTGGGATTAAGACTTAGGACGTCATACCCCCCACGTTAGAGCAACAAGTGTGGATGAGGTCAAAGCAGCTGGAAGGGGTGGGCGATCTTGTAGTGTGTCCTGATTTATGAGGTGAATAACCAATGTGCTTCAGATGACCAATGAACATTAGCCGATGTTCAAGATCTGATTGGATTGAAATATTAACGTCATGCGGCTCATATATACCTGGATGTTCCTCGTCTGAGCCTCTGTGAACAGACTCTTCCAGCAAACTCTCCTTCTTCTCATTAAGCCATCACTGCTATGTGTCGACAGGGGCGCCGCCGGAGATTTTGGGCCCCATGAAAAGAATTTTTACTGGGCCCCTTAGAAAATGCTTTTATCACTAACAGTCCCCCACTGCTCACTGTCTCCCTCTTGTAGGTCTAATTTATCTCCAAAACTGTAGACTCACAGGTGGTGGCCTTGGATTTGGGGTGAAAAAATACATATATGAGGCTATATGGTCGTTAATCTATTTAATCTTCTGATTTCCAGAATATGTAAACATTTCTCTGATTGGACTGAGAGCAGTCACCCAGTCTGCTTCACAAACTATTTCAGTGATAGCTTAATTAGAACCCCCTGATCTTCTGATTGGTGGACAACCCACAGCCGCACAGTCTACAACCAACGGCCAACCAGCACGTACGTTCTGCACCTGCGTGAGAGGATCTAAGTCTCCACATCAGCAGAAGTCTCTCTTTCAAAGTGAACACTCCAACACTGATCAAACATTAGCTGGCACTGTTTGGGCGGAGACGGACTTTATTATCTGGCTGCTCGTTATTAGATCATGCTGATGACTGCAGAGTCACGTGACCCGGTGTGAATGCAGATTGTAACCTTTCCCATTAAAAACAAAAGTCAGATGTTACGGGGGATTTTGTCCAGTGGGAGCGGCTTCAGTTCCAACACAATAGCACTTGAACACATCACTATTCAGAAGCTGGTATGGAACATTTCCCAGAAACCCTGAACTCAGGATGTTGCTCTCAGCACACAGTGTCACAGTTTAACAGAAAGGTGTCATGTGACACATTTTATATCTGAACATTTGGTGGTTTTCAGCCGCTCAGTTTAACACACATCATCATTTCCTCATGAAGAAACATCAGGGAGCTTTGACTCGCACTGGAAACAGCTGGACGTTTTTCACTCTAAGAGAAAAGAGGCCTCGGAGCTGCAGCAGATGACGGCCTGCAGGTCTGCAGGTCTGCAGCCGCAGCCGTCGCCGTTGGGTGGCGCTCAGATTTCCACCAATCACAGCCAGCCTGACCAGAGGTGATTGGTCGGTACAGAGGCAGGTTGCATGCTATTGGCTGAGACACTGGAGCTGCTGGAATCTGAGTTGGCTGATGAGATCTGCAGAGCACCCACACACACACACACACACACACACAGCCAGTATTACTCATCAGTGTAACAGTGCTGCAGCCTGGTTTCCTCTCCCTCTCTGTTTATCTGTCTCCTCATCTTCACTGTTTATTCTTCACTATCAGAGATTTTCCTTCCGACACAAACAAACACAATGTCCGAGTCACATAAAATCACAGCGAGCTTTTATTCTGAAATTAAAGCTGGTCGAACATCAGTGAAGTTCAGATGAAGCTGGAGCTCTCTGATGACACTGTGATCATCTCTGACGTGCACTTTCCCTTCCTTTAATAGTTTAGTGTCGGGCGTGTTTTCTGTCTCTGTATATTTGACTTTTCCCATCGTGTCATATTCAGCAGTTGTGCAGTGTGTTTGTGTAGTGTTGTGTAGTGTTGTGTAGCAATGTGTGGAGGTCTGGGTGAGGTTTTAACTTTGTCTGAACCTCAGATAAGAAACAATAAATTGTGAAGACAGTAAAGCCTCCACTAAAACAGCATTTTAAGTCTTGTGTGTGATTTATCCTGGCTTCATATGAGCAGAGGAAATCTCTGCTAGCTGCTAGGCTCGTTTATGTAATGTGAAATGCCATAGGCTTGTGCTAATAACGTTAGCATGTTGTATATGTGAGAAAAACGCATCAGGTATAAGACAGCTGTTTTGTAACGTTACATGTTGCTGTTGTTTCTTCATATCAGCACAGGAAACAACGCAGTGTCGGACTGAAGAGGACGATCCTATCTGATGTTACACAAACACAGAGTGAGACAGGTCTCATCGTAGGAAATGCAAAATTCACATGGAGGGCTGCAATGATTGGTGACACCCACTGGACACTACCATGACTGGTCAAATCTGCAGAAATGTTGCAGTGACTGGACCAAATTGTGAGTCGTGCAGACTTCAAAGAGTTTGATGTGTATTAACTGTGGCGACTGCAACGTTCAGAAGAGGTTCCTCATCAAGGTCACAGAGTTTTCAGGGGCTTTAAAAGTTGCTAATTCTATCAGCTGATGCAAAACAACCTGTCCAGGTGCTAGGGGAGGGCGGGCCTGCAGATTTCTGTGTTTCCCTGGAAACAAAGGATCAATAAGTAACGACAAATAACAAAAGACACACTAATATAAAATCCTCAGTTTTGGCTATTCCCCAAATTGTTAATTTAAACATTGTATCGGCCCAGAATTTCAACATCGGTGCATTTCTGGTTCAATTAGAGAGTTAACTTGTATATTTAATGATTATTTTACAGTTATATTATTTTATTGTTTATTCATCTGTACTAGCTGTAATGTATGCAAGCTTTAATTCCTCTTAGAATGATGTAACAGCGTAATTCAGTTTATCTCTGTAGCGGGGTTCTTCCGGGAAAAATATGGCGTAGTCGGGAAGATACGTTTTAAAGTGTTTATTCCACCAAACCAACCAAAACAGTGAAAAAAATATGTACAAAGTAACAACAAAATATTTACAAAAAGGTAGACTGGGTTCAGAGTTCTTCAATAACCCAAATTACAGCTGGACCACCGGCCAAAAAAACAAGGACAATAGTCCAAAAACACGCTCACTCAGTACTTTCTCTTGTTGTCAAATACCTGCCATGTACCCCCAACTCTCCACACCAACATGGACAAGATGGCTGCCTTATAAATCATAAGCCCCTCCCACTGGGCATGACACAAAAAGAATAATTAACTTTGAAAACAGTGTTTCCCTACAAATAGAAACAACCAAAAATGTATTGACAAATAGTTAAATACAGAGAAATACCTCCTTTAAATATTCACTGTTCAACATGTCAACATACAGTCTCCAATACTGCAAAATAAACATAATTAGCGCAAACACACATTTAAATTAATCAGGTGACCATTTTCCCGCTACGTCCCCTTTAAACCCCAGGAACTCGATACGCCCCTGTTTGGCGGATTCGGCGTCTGACAGAGGGCAGCGGGGAGGACAACCTGGCGTCTGCGGTGAGTGTCTATGTGATATGGATGGGTATGAACAGGCGTGCAGAACGGCGAGTGTGCACCCTCGTGCGAACTACAGAACTGTGGGGCGGTGAATTATGGCGATAATTGCAACCAATGTAGTGGACCAGAACAGGGCTCGGAAATGTTTGATGAGTGGTGTGTAACGTGTAGCGCATAGCGCGTAGCATGTGTGTCTGTGTGTGTGTATGTGTACGTGTGCACTGCCCGCACTCAGTGACGGGGCCGCTCCGTCACAATCTCATCTACAATGATTCTCACTTTTACCAGTGCAGCTCTTGTGCTGTTTAGAAGTTACCTGATACAGTTTCTGAAAGCTAAACTCTACAGCATGTTTGACTCAGTGTCTTCAGCAGGGTCGTGTTTTAACCCCAGCCCTCTGACTGAAGTGCATCAGATAGCTTCCTGACGAGGAGAAAAACAAAGTGCCCCCCCTTTAATGAGGCAGCCATAAAGTTTTGTAAGGTAAATCCAATTTAAAACACCTCCATAAAACTTCAAAACCGTGCAGGTCCAATCTCAGCAGTTCCTCCTCTCGGTCCCTGCAGCTTCTTTACCCCCCTGCTAACGTGGCTAAGTGCTAACAGGAACCAGCAGTGGGTTCGGGGGTGTGCAGGAGTGGGGGGTAGTTAATGGGCTTTCAGAGCTGCTAATATGGAAAGAAGGACTATTTAAAAATTGCTGAGAGGGAGAGAATGAGGGACTTAAAAAGAGGAGAAGAAAGGAGAGGAAGAGGTGACCTGTGGCCCCCCGATGTCATACTGGAAACCGTCAGAGGGGGGCCATTTTAAAACCCCTCCATAAAGATGTTTAGGGGTTTGGGGGTGCCAGCGTGGCAACCAGGTAGCTGCTGATGTTTCAGCTCAATCTGTGTGTGTGTGTGTGTGTGTTTGCTCAGGTACAACTGGGCTAATCATCTAATCATCTAATCATCTCATCTAAGATCAGATGCAGACCTCGTCCTACACTCTAATATGGAGCCACATTAGCATTAGTTAATGTTACTTGCTGAATTCTGCACCAGTTTCAAAAATTGTTATTCCTGTTAGTAACTTAGGCCCGGGCCACCCTGCCTGCATGAGCAGTGCTGTTCAGTTGCGGCTCTGCTGGTGCTTAGCTACGGAACATCTAAAGATACGGAGTCTCGTCTATTGTTGCCATGTGACGCAAGTGGTTTCAGTAAAAATGGTCTTTTATTCAAACTGACATGAAATCACCTTTTACTGCATTTCCAATGTTTAAATTTAAAACATTACTAATTTCACTTGGACACAACAACATGGGAGATGGGGTCCAGGTTGGTAAATACCAAACTTACATTGAAATGTGTTTTTGGGACTCATGATATCGATATTCCCTCCTCTTGCAGCTCAGTTTTGGTCTCCTCCTTCTGCAGAGTTGAGTGATTGTTCTCTGTGGGTTTACAGGTGTGGACACACCAAACCGACATCAAAGAACTAGCGGCGACGAAAGCCAACTGTTGCGTCGTCTACATCGCCTCACGTCGCCCTGTGTCAGTTGCATTTGAACACACTACACGGACTACATCCGACGGCCAAGTAGCACGTACGTTCTGCGCCTGCGTGAGAGAGAGCGGAGTGAGAGAGTGGT
>NC_065523.1:39066189-39069768 GCF_006386435.1 Epinephelus moara
TGAGATACATGTAAAAATGTAAGAATTTAGTCACATGGATTTGTTTTTTCATTGATATAAAAATTAATATAAAATACAGGCACATAGAAGGACATGAAATGATGACAAATCTGGTTAGCCCAGATTGTCCTGAAAAAACCAAGATATAGCATGTGTATGTAGCCTTTATAATGACTGTGATATGAGCTTAAAAGTAAAGGCAGTAAAAACACCCCAAAAACGCCTAGGGCCCATAGGGTTAATAATCCATCAGTGTGTGTGTGCATAATTTCCAGTAAGTACTGTGGGTCAAACTTGAAGCAGGAAGTCTGTAGCTGTGATGGTTTACAGTGAATCATTTGGGTAATAACTGTATCATTCATATCTGATCACTCCTCCTCAGAGGTCCGGTATGGTCTGGTCGTCAGACGACTTGTGTTTCATCTTCTCTGTCTCTGTACTGCTGTATGAAATTAATGTAAGTAAGAAGGGATGAGAGGAAGAAGTGTCAGCAGGTGAAAGAAGAAGAGAATAAAACGATAAGAAACAAACATTAATAGAGAAGGGAAGAAATAGACGTTAATAGAAGCACGTTCAGGTGAGTTTATGTAACACTGGGGTCTCTCCGTCTCTGACTTCACACAAACACTCTCTAACAGCCCAATAAGAGCTTCTGGTTTCTAAGGAAGCTGTAAACTCACCAGGTATCCCACCAGGCTCACTGCCTCTTCTCCTTGATCTTTTAACGTGTAAAAACCTGCTGCCGCCAGCAACACCACAGAGTACACACACACACACACACACACACTGCAGTAGTAAAATGAAAGTGAGTGCTAACATTAACAGAACAGCAGCAGTGATAAGAGGGAGAATGTTCATCTTATACAGTTATACATGGTGTATTTGTGTTGATCAGCACATCTTCACATTTCCCGGAATGCCTTGCATCAACAAGCTGTATAGAGAGCCAAAGTCCCAACGTTTCTTTTAGATGCTTGCTAATACAATCATTACTGTCATGTATGTCATCCAAGAGAGACAATACGACTACTGGAATTGGATTAGCGGATGGATGGATGAACAGATGGATGGATGGATGGATGGATGGATGGATGGATGGAT
Source organism: Epinephelus moara (assembly GCF_006386435.1). Lineage (NCBI taxonomy): Eukaryota > Metazoa > Chordata > Actinopteri > Perciformes > Serranidae > Epinephelus > Epinephelus moara. The sequence continues at coordinate 39,067,291 of NC_065523.1, forward strand.
GGATGGATGGATGGATGAACAGATGGATGGATGGATGGACAGATGGATGGATGGATGGGTGGATGGATGGATGGATGGATGGGTGGATGGATGGATGGATGGATGAACGGATGGATGGATGGATGGATGGATGGATGAATGGATGGATGAACGGATGGAAGGATGGATGAACGGATGGAAGGATGGATGAACGGATGGAAGGACGGACGGACGGACGGACGGACGGACGGACGGATGGATGGATGAACCCCTTTAAATGAAACTTTGCGCACTTGTGATCGTTGGTTACATGTTTAGAGTTGATTTCCATCTTTCATTATAATTCTTTTAATTACTTTTTAGGAGGCTGAAGAGATGAAATTATCTCGTTATTTATTAGAAAAAATGCTAAATTTTACAGAAGTAAAATAAAATAAAATAAATAAATAAATAAAAAGGTTAGGGTTAGGTGTCTGTCTATGCTGTTTATCATCTCAAGACCTCCTTGGTGTTCTTGGACTTGGGGACAAGGTGTTTGTCCAATGCTGCTAAAACCAGAAATATTAAACAAAAAGCTCCGTTAGGCAAATCATGTTTTTAATGGATTCTTCTTTATCACTGTTTAGACTAATGAACAGCACAACATATGTTGAGCGAAGTCACGCTGCAGAGCTGGACCTTCAGCCACGTCTTTTTTTCATCTTTGGATCAAACCCAGAACGTTCTGGTTTCGCTCTGTGTCTTTATGTGTCAGAGAAGAAACAAATGTGACTCACTGAGGTTTTCCATCTGAAAAAATCTGAGTGGAGACTGAGCTGCACCGTGTGCGTATGTCACATTTCTTCATTAATGGAAGCTGCTGTTAAAACCTGCAGCTGATCGTAGCTGGAGTTTAAGATCCTTAAAAACACTTTGTGCTCTCTGACTCCAGAGGAGCTTCTGGAAATATCTGGATATGATGTCATGTACTGTTTGACCCAGCCTCTTCCCCACAGGCTGAGGAAACACACAGCGAGCTACAAAATGCAGCCAGGAATGAAGAGAAGACAACACACAGCTGGTTTGAAGCCAGTTACAGTGTTTGAGTGAAGCTTTCTTTTAATAGAAGACCTCCAGTGGTTGTAATGTTAATGGTAGCGCCATGAACGGCTGCTTAAACACACACAGCGTCTCCTCTGTCTTCACTGTGCCACTAAATGAAAAGGTTGGAGGCTTTTAAATGCCTCGTCACACCTGCTGCCAAACGCAAAGTATGTTAAGAGCAGAGCAGAGGTGGCGTGGACGAGAGGGACGCTACGTGCTGACGGCCGCGTCATTTCACAATTAAAAAAGACATTCACTGCTTTAGACTCTGCAGCTCTCAGATGATGCCACATCTCTGCGACTCGTCGAAGAGAAGGACACAGAAGGTGAAGCGGTCAGTCCGCAGACACAAACACTGTAATCACACACACACACACACACACACACAGAGGCAAATACACAACTGTTCACCATCTCACAACCCAAGGACCATTAGTTCCCACACACACACACACACACACACACACACACACACTCTTAGAGAAGGAGTCTCTAATTTGATGTGTATTTATAGCAGTGTGAGTGGCCTGGACGCCACGCTGCATGGAGGAAAATGTAGAGGCGTGATTACACACTACTATTCCCAGCCCTCCCCCTCCCTTCCTGTAGCTACAACACACCAAATCTTTTATTCTGAAAGTTTAAAGAGTATAAGAAGCTGCAAAATAAGCTCCAAACCTCAGTAAATATAAAGAACAGGATGTTTGATCGTCACGGTTCTTCAGATGCTGTGAAAAAGCAGTCATGAACAAATGTTTACTTCCTGTTGTAGATCAAGGAAACCATAAAAGAAGGAGAGGTCATGATGTCAGCTACACCGTTCGAGGAGACCAGACGTTGGTGTCTGTTGGAGTCAAATCAAACTATAATCTATCACATCTTTGCAACCTGGGCTCACTCTGGAGTAGTCAAATAGTGACGCTTGCACAGTGACGCCTGGCGTCAGATACAGACGAAAAAAGCCGTCCTTTCACATTGCTGTTATCTCCTTTATTTAACCAGGTCGTCAAGAGTGACGTGGCCAAGAAGGCAGCATACAACATTGTTACAAGTTATAGCATGGACAATTATACAACTGTCATACCCAACAAATGAGTGAAAACCACAATATACAATTAACATGAAATACAAGGTCCAGGAAAAGAACATCTTTAAAACCTCTTGTACTCCACCCCCATTTTGTAGCAAAAACGCCTAAAATGACATACCCAAATTAAAATGTCTGTAGCTTCTGAACCGCTCTGACTACATGCATGCATGAGGTCTTGCCAGAAAGAAAACTCTCTGAAGTTTCTTGTGAAAGTGTCAGAAACACTCTAGGTGATACAGAGACAGAGTAATGGGCCTCTGAAGTCAGTAACAAGTTGAAGATTTTGCCTAAAATAAAATAAAAAATGATTTTCAGGATGAATAACT